>NC_040036.1:77596843-77897510 GCF_003713205.1 Coffea eugenioides
AAATCAGCAGTTGAGTGTGCATAATGCAGGAAGGAGCAACCAAAGAAGACATTGAACGACTCCCAAAATACAAATTCCGGAGATTTGGTGATTCTGAGAAACAAAATGGCGAGATTCAAGAATCATTTGGAGGAATAATGACTGAATGTGATACTTCTACACCAGTTGAGCATGTTCTTCCGCTGGAAGATGCTGTATGTTGTTCTGTTCTTTGTCCTATTTTTCTATTTAAGATGAAAATTTTGATGACTTGGAACTGTATCATATTGCTGCTCCCATTAGTTGCATGTAAAACAGAGGAGAGTTGGAGTTTAGTTTATCTGGGATTACACAACAGAGAGATAGTATATTCTTTTGCAGTTTGAAGCTGGCCGGGATTGGGTGGGTGAATGGTTTCGTTGGGGAGGAAGAGATGGAATTGGATTTCATTTTGACTATGAGATTGTTTATTAATTTAGCTGTAGCCTTTAGCTGGGTCCGTTTCTTGAAAGTGATTCATGTGCTGAGCAATTTGAAATGGGTTAAAGTGTTTTTCCATATTACAAGCAAATTTTCTTTTCTCAGCTAATGCTGTGGTAAATTGCAGGAATGTTGCATTTGCCTTTGTACATACGATGATGGAACTGAACTGCGTGAACTTCCTTGCCGTCATCATTTTCACAGTGCCTGCATAGAGAAATGGTTGTACATTAACGCCACCTGTCCTCTATGCAAGCTCAATATTCTGAAGAATGGCAACCTGAGCGGTAGTGAAGAAGCATGATCTAGATACATCAGCGGTTGCTTCTCATTTTGCACGTGTAAATGAGTGCTGACATCTTTTGGAGCTAATGCTTCTTATGTATTGCATTGTAACTGCATGTTGTATTTGTGCTTGTTTTGGTATGTATGCTTATTTTGATGTGCTTAATGTATAGGGGATCCATTACTTGTGGACGAACTCAGTTGTAGTGCTGGTACAGAGATGAGAGCGCTATCCTATGTTCTTTTCTCTTCATCGTCCTCTTCCCCTTGTTAATGGCAAAATTCCTAATTGTCTAGTTGCCTTTTTAACTTCTTTATGGAATATTCCTTTTTTTCTTTTTATTATTGTGACTAAAACCTTGCACCAGCTTGATGTGTGAGCGCCAATGGTGCAAACAGCGAGACAGATATTGAGCCGACTGCAATGGGCTTTTAGTTGTTGGGTAGGTGGTAAAATAGTTATCTTCTATACTTGACGGGAGAGGTAGTTAGGTTTACTGATTTATTAACTATAGAATGCAAAGTGATTTATTTGATTTTTTAACATCCCAAAAGACAAAAATAAATAAATAAATAAATAAATAAAAACCATTGGTCTTCTGTCTCTCTTGGAATTTAGCAGGATAACTCCTAAACTCCCACTTCTCCGTTGCGAAAAGGAGGGAGACTAGGCCAGTTAAAAGGGAAGGAAAACATTAACGCCTTTCAAAGTGCATTTTTCGTTCCATCGTCCAAGGAAAATTTTCGATTTTCTAAATTAGCATACAAACTACCAGATGCATGCTCAGGAGTGCTTACCTTTGCCTTCTCCATCCTCTTTATACTTCTCACAGCATCATTTTTCAATACCATACCTCGGATTATTATACTATCACGCAGACGACCACCGAAGAGCTTTGCAACTCTGACATTGTGCACATTAAAGTTCGCCGGGTTCTTTGGGCAAACTTGGATGAATGCCTGTGTTGCAAATACATCACACAATTCATGACAAGGGAAGAATCGCAACCGAGGCACTAACAACAGCAGAGTTAGCAATATTTACCTGAGCAACAATACGGCATAAAATATCCTCTTGACCAAAATGTTTGCTAGCAACAGCAGCTTTCATGCGAGAAATAACTTGAGCAATATCCAAACCTGCTTCAACCAATTCCTCTAGTACTTGGGTTGTCTGAAACAGAATGGTAATTGGTTTCACTCAGCGAATTAAAAGAAAAAAAGAAAAAAAAAGTGCTGAAGGCAGTAAAGAGTCAAAAACAAAAATGGCGGCAGGGGAAGGAAACCTTGTTAATGGCGTAAATAGTGATGGCCGTAGAGGTGTCAAAATGGGTGATTTGGTTGGGTTTGGGTTGGTTAAAATAGATAATGAGTATGAGTGAGTCAACTCATTTATACCCATTTAATTAGATGAGTATAAATGGATAAGTCAAAAAATAAATTGGATAACCCAATAACCCATTTATTTTAACTTTTTGTAAACTCATTTAAATTCATTTTTGCAAACTAAGTTATCACTTTCTACCACTCTTTGCACCCATCATTAGTTTTAAATATTTACTTATAATGCTCAATAAGACTAATTACCAATTTTTTTCCCATCCACACTCTATGTCGCAAAATTAGATACTATTTAATAATTAAACAATAAGAATATAAAAATTTGAACTAAGTACTATAAAAGTTAACAAAAAAAGTTAATCTAAAAATTTTGAACCATAGCATTTTTTCATGAGTAAATTTAAAATTTCATTTTGAAAAGATAGGAAAAGAGGCTAAAACTTGTCATAAATTGGTGATGCTGAAAAATAAGCAAGTTAACAAATTAAGATAAAATAAAATGATAAGATAAAATCAACAAATAATAATAATAATGAAATAAAAGTAATTAACATCATGACAAAATAAAGAATCTGAAAAAAAAATGGGTGGGGAAGAGAGAAGGTTTGGGGGAAAACAATTCTAAATGAATTAATTGAATTTGATGGGTTACCTAATAATACTCATTTAATAAATGGGTATTATTGGGTAACCCATTATATCCATACACAAATATTTAAGATACCCATATCCATCTATTCGAGCGCCGGTATGGATAATTTTAGTTAAATGGGTTTGTTTGCCACCTATAGTAATGGGCTCCAGAACCATTCGGATGAGGTTCTCAACATTTTGGAGGAGCTCCCTAGCAAAAGAGACGCACAAGTTAGCATCGACACCAAATTCCTCTTGTTGGGCCTTGCCAGCAAGAACCAAGAAAATAGCAGCAAGGTGCTGAACTTCGAGCTTGTTGCCAATGGTGGCAGCATCATTTGTAACAAAAAGCTTGTCGAGATGGTTGATAACCAGCTTATCCATAGCTTGGGGGAGGGGGTGGGGGGCGGTGAGAAGGAGATTGGAAAGGATTATGCACAGATCCCAAATGAAATATACAATAGCATTTCTTTGCTAAATACTACTAATTCCTAATGCAAAGGTCCCTTCTCTAATTTAAGAAACAAAAAATGCAAGGAAAAGGAAAAACTGATTTGATAGCTAGAATCCCTTTCTTAATTATTATACCTTTTTATCTATTTTATCCATTATCATACATTATTAACGTATTTTATAAAATCATTATCCTGCAATAACAAAATATTTTACCTTCAAATTCGAAGAAAACTCTCCCCTTCGCCTATTCTTCTTCTTCTTCTTCTTTAACTTCCAAAAAAAGCCTCTTCTCTCCCTCTCCAGGTTCTCCCTTCTCTTCCTCTTCTTCTTCTTCCTCTTCATCTTTCCCTTCAGCCTTTTCTGTGAGACGGTCATATTTATTCGGTCTATTGTTTGTAATAAAGTCCGTATAGTCCTTCCAGTTTTTGAAGCCCTTGGCCACCTATGACTACTGATTCTTTTTTTGATGGCATAACAAAGCAGGTTTCCGTATGGTGATTAAATATGAACTAAGTAATTCAATACTAAGTTTAACTTGGTTATAGCTAGTTCCACATTATTTTTGTCAACTAGCTTTTGTTAATTTCATAAACTTAACAAATAAATCCCATGACTCATCTATTGAAAAAATAAAAAAAAATGTTCGTAATTTGATGAGAACATGTTTGCATCGCATGCAAACAGATCTTGCTGGACGAGTCGAGGTCAAATGCGATCAATACTTACCTCTAATACGAAAAAAAAGGAGAACGGGACTTTGTCCCCTGAGATTGCTCCAATGCCTAAATCACTATTTTGATTAAAATGAGATCGGGAATGCAAGGTTGCATACCTCATAGGTTGACAAATGACTAGTATTTATACTAGTGAAACTGGGGACGAAATGATAAGGTCTATTGGTATGGTGTGACTTCATAGAGTAAAGTATAGTAGCCGTGTCAGAAGTAAACTTGAATCATAGGATGGTTAGTTGTCACATCAATCATGTTAAATGTCAATCATCCCTCAATAATAAATCGAGACTCCTATATTATTCAACATGCTAAGGAAAAAGTAAAATGAAATCATGCTTTAACATGATATTGTTCAATTGTATTTGGCTAATTAGGTATCTTATATAGGATGGTGTTCTAAGCATTATCTTATAGACTAGACTGATTAGTATTCTAAGACCTCATTTAGAATTGCAGTGACTTATAAAGAAGCATTTCTGATACAAGTTATTTTAATCAAAGTGTTTTCAAATTACCAAAGTTAGGCTACTTAAATTACAGGAAATTAATTACCAAATACTTTAAAAATACTTTTAGTGCTTAAAATTTTTTCTTTTTCTTTTGGTAAACGCACCACAACCCAAATGAGACTTAAGTAATATCATAGACAATATAACTTATAAATATAAATAGTTTTTCTATCCACATTTTGATCGAGTGAGATTTGAAAAATTCGTTTTGAAAAATTCGTGTAGAACTTAATGATTGATTCAATTAGTGTAACGTGTCTTCAATCAAGGGGTGAGATCCTATGTACGTAGTTGTGAAAATTCCTAAAATTTATAAAATCAAGAGATAAAATCATGATAAATTTAAGAAAATTAATATTAATGATAATGTGTAATGTTCAAAATTACAAATTCTTCGTTAATTTTTCTATTTTCTCATAGAGTACTCCATATGGTTAGTAGTAACATATTTGAAAGGGGATTGGATAAGGTGATAAAACAGAAGAAATTATAAAAAAGGAGTTTCCGGTCCAAACTTTCTCCCGCTCGTAAATAAAAATAAAAAGTAGTAGTGGTAAGGTACTTTACTTGTATTTATGTGAATGGTCAGTCAAACAGTCAGAAGATGAAAATGGGGAAATTAGACAGCTTAAAAATTCCATTTTAGTTTTACATTCTGCTATTTGGTCCGAACAGGAAAATGGGATGATTCACATTTCACAATTTAATCCCAAAAAATAGATTACATCAACAGAACAGAAGAGATATCAACTGGTGGTCTAAACTTCCGAGCTGAGCACTACAAGGAAAAGGAAAAACTGATTTGATACTTGGAATCATTTCCTTAATTAATCTATTTTATCCATTATCATACATTATTAACGTATTTTATAAGAACATTATCCAGGAATAACAAAATATTTTACCTTCAAATTCGAAGAAAACTCTCTCCTTCACATGTTTTTCTTCTTCTTTCTCTTCTTCTTCTTTAACGTCCAAAAAAAGCTTTTCCTCTCCCTCTCCAGGCTCTCCCTTCTCCTCTTCCTCTTCTTTTTCCTCTTCATCTTTCCCTTCAGCCCTTTCTGTGAGACGGTTATATTTGTTTGGTCTATTGTTTGTAACAAAGTCCGCATAGTCCTTCTAGTTTCTGAAGCCCTTGGCAGTCGCTCTTCTTATGTTCGCACATTAATTCGGCTGAGCGAAAATGGCTCCCGCATATGCACCAAACCAAATCCTTCTCTCTAATCTCGTGCACATCCTTATAATGTTTATCCAATTGGTTAGGAGTTTTGAAATATCTTCTGCATTTGTCTTCTCTGCACTTGCAGAGTTTAAGTAAAAATCGGACTCTCTTACGTTTCAAATGATGGGTTGGTCTTTTGGAAATGGTTTGGAAGAAAAAGTTCTTAAGAAACGCCACAATTTGATTTGATTTCAAGAATGATTTAAAAGTTCATGTCCTAACTTTAGATTTAAAGATAGGGAATGAATGCAACATCACAAGTATTAACTGAAATCCTAAGGGGAGAAGTGAAACCAAAAGTTGAGCCATATTGGTAACTAAAAAGCTAAAGGAAGGACCGAGTTAAACTAAAAGTTGATCTAATAAATGAAACTTGATAGCTCAACATTTACCAATAATTACCTAATATATTGATACCTCATATAAAAATTCAGAAATAAAAATAAAACATTTTATCCTATCTTCCTCAAGGTTTGAGTTATAATGATCAATAAAGTAAGTTGTAACAAGATGAAGATATGCAGCATTCTCTGGCAGTAAATCCTTTCATTAGATACTCTCCAGCACCACTAACACAACAACCAACTATAAAAGGTGCTCCAAAAGGTCCTTTTGAGAATGCCTAATAACCAGAACCATACATCGTTGCCAATCCAATTCGTCCACTAACTTGTCATACATTTTTTGGGCTAACATTCTAGATGATAAAATCTGGTGTGACACCTAAAATAAAAACTTTGTTATCTAAAAGTTATAGCAAATCTAAAGCCACTAGGAGGAACAACGAGATTGTCGCACCTTATTTTTTGAAAAAATAAAATTACGGGTTGTAAAAATGAATGTTTGATTAATTTTGAGTAAAAATGAATTTTTAATTTTTTAGAGAATAAATAAATAAATGGGGCTAAAATGGGACTTTAAAAAAGTGCGACGATTTTTTGGCCCAAGATAAAAGTTTAAAAACGATTTTTTAAGAAAAAATAGAAGTCGCCATTTGGTATTGAATTTAGGTGTACAAAGTCACTAAAAACGAATCTCAAATAAAAAAGTAGAGAAAATCCTTTTTAAACGACTCCAAGTCTTTGAAAATCAAGAGAAAAGGGCTCGGGAGTCACGGTTGAAGAAAGGGAAGGCAAGAATAAAATTCAAAATACCCTTTCAACCTAGCCAAGACTAGTTGCGTGATTTAGTCGAAATTTTTTTTTAGTTTAACCTGTAAAACTTATCACATTTGGATGTTACTACATGGATCCATAACCTAGACCTAATGTATATCAGGAGGGTCGAAATATCTCTTCAAAGTTTGATTGGTGCGAATCACATTAATTGTGATGCCAAAGAGTGACTCTTTGAAGAAGTCATGAATATGCAAAATATGAGACTCGAAAAAAAGAAAATAATAATGTACAAATATACATGACCTAAATGAATGAATGCATCATAATGGATGCGGGGAACTAAGATTCGTGACTAAAATTTTTCTTTTTATAGAGGAGATATGAGCGTGCTAAGGCTAAGAAGCCATACTCGTCCATATCCCATATTTAAAAGGTACTTCCTAATCTAATCAAGCAAATGTACTAATATGTTTCTAACTTTCCTTAAATGAAATGCAAGTCTAATGACATATTTCACACATAGGGATAAGAGATATACAAATAGAGGAAATATCATGCAAATGGTAAAGATCCTAAAAAAAGTAGAAAATATGCATGAAATGTAGTGATTGCCACACAAACATGATCTAGCGCGTGAACAGTCCCTAATAGTCTAACATTGGACTAGCCCATATCTATAAGTTCTCACTGGCGTTGGACTAGTGAGAAGTTGGGGAGAAAGACCACAATTAGCGTTGGACTAGCGTGATGATGTCATGCATTTATCATAATCAAATAAATCATATAAAACATAATAAAAGTAAGTAAACACATGAATCACATAGAGCACATAGCACATAAACATGATATCTAGATGCAACGACCCTAAGAAAGCGAGTAAACATGTAAACACACAAGCATACAACACACAAGCAAATAAAAGCAAATAGAGACCTAACTATTACATTTGAGGTCCTAACTACAATCTAAAGGGGGTAAAAAATAAAATAATAATCTAACTATTACAATTTGACATTTAATTACCTCTCAAATAATCATCCAAATTAGATTTATAAAACTTAAAATAATATAAGTAAATAGATAAATAAATAAATAAAATGCTCAAACTATGCAATTACACATAAAACACGTAGGAGCACATAGAATATTTTAAATAATAAAAGAAAATATCTCCCCTTGAAGTAGTAGCTAATTGGGTTTGGATTCACCCTATTTAAAGCTCCAAAAATCAACAAAGTAGTCAATGTACCAATTAATTAACAAATAAAATCAATAATATGTAAAGAAATGAAAATAATCATGAAATTGAACAATTAAAACATTTAAATAAAAGTAAACAACCTATATTCAAGAATTAAAAACAAGCAGAACCCTAATTGAACCAATTATAAAAGTTTTAGGGATCAAATTATTATTATTACAAATATTAGGGGGCGAAATCAAAGCAAAATAAAGCTCTCAAAAACTAATAAAGCTCTCAAAAACTAATTAAGCCCTAATTGTCTTCTAAAACTAGAAAATAACTTACTTAAAACATGGTTAAAACATGAGAAGATGATTGAGTTTCAAAAGGGTAAAATTGATCGATTGTCCATATCTTTTGGGCCATAGTAGAATTGAGCAAAAATCTAGGGGTCAGAATGCAATATTTTATAATTTTCCCATGCAAGTATTGAAGAAGAGTTTTCGCAACTCCTGATGCTTTGAGACTTCAGCAACCTCATGCGGCAAATTTTTGACAACAATCTCAAACCAGAATCCAATCTCAAGGTCTCATTAAGTCCCATAAGTTTATCATCTAAATACCTTATTATACATACAAGAGAAAGGAAAATCTAGAATGAGAAAAGTTTGCAAATTCCAGGTTTCCGGCTACTCTTATTCAATCACAAGAAAATCAGCCGCAAGTTTAAACAACATCCATGGATTCATCAACTAACATAGGAGCTTCAACCCAACAACATAACAATCACGAAATTAATGACTCAAGACCCCCATCTTCTTTTCCTTCTTAGGTTTGCAAGCAGAAAAAGAAACAGACAGCTTTTATTTATATATTTCTTTGCAAAACCCTGAAAACGTGACTTAAATCATGAACTGTAAAACGTGTAGAGATAGATAAAAACAATATGGATGGCATTTACATCAACTTTCCAGTGTTTTCGTCTCTTAATAAGATGCATCAGACCCAATAACACACATAAGGCAAGTGCAAAGAAAAAACTCATGAAGAAATAATCTGACAAGGTCCCTGTTTAATGGGTTTAACTCTTTTGCATGTGGATTGCAGCAATCAAAGGAAGGATTAAGAGTTACTTTTGATGTTTGAAGATGCAAAATACAGGCACGAAATCCCAGGAAAATGAGATTCGAAGCTAGAATCTAGAAGTCAAAACCCTTGTTGCAGAAATTTCAGCAATGGCTAGGTCAGCACTTTGGGTCGTGATTTGAGAGGGTTGGAGACGTTTTCACTCGATGATTTCTGAATGAAAGTTGTTCCTGGATATCCAGAGAAGGTGTAGAAAAAAAAAACCTCCTCAAAATAAGCACTATCAAGACCAGAAATGAGCAAGAAAGAGGGCTGATTCGTCAGCCTGGTGATGACAAATTTTGCAGCAGCTTTTCTTCTTTTTCTTTTACTCAATCTTCCCTCTCTTTTTCTTTCTTTTTTCTTGTCCCAAACTCTCTGTTCTCTCCCAGATTCTTCCCCAGATTTCTCCCTTTCTTTCTTTTCTTTTTTCCTTTTTTTCTCTCCTCTCTTGCTTCTTCCCAAAACCCTCTTCCTCTTTCTTTTCTTTTTCAGTTTCTCTGGTTTTTCCTCTCTATCTCCCCGCAATCTCCCACTCCCTTTCTTGCTCTCTTTTTCTTGTTTTCTCCTCTTTTTTTTCAGCCGTCACCCTCTCTCTAATCTCTCCTCCCTTCTCTTAGTTCTTTCTTTCTTTTTCCTTTTTTTTCCCTTCTTGCCCGAAGCTTCCTTCTCCCAGATTTTCCTCTTGGTTCTAGATTTTTCCCAATCCAACACTTGTCCTTGCCACCTAATCTAGCAAGTGTTGTGGTGTGCAAAAAGACAAAAACACATGGCTAATGTTCCCTTCAACCACTTAGCTATCTTGCATGCATTCCACATATTTTTATTTTATTTTATTTTATTTTTCAAAACAAATTTAAGGTAAACAAAAAATGTTAAATTCCTATTTGGGATTGCCTTGCAAATTTTCATTTTATTTTGAAGAAATTGAATTTGAAAAGATAAAACAAATTTTTGTGAGAATTTTCTTTTTTCGGAAATTTAATGAAAAAAATGTTTGTTTTGTTGATTATTTTTTAAAAGAAGATGAACCTAATTCAAAAAGATAGCTGACTATCATTTTGCGAACTTTGATAAAAATAAAATTAAATCAAATTAAAAATTAAATCAAATTAAATTAAAATTTTGGTGTCTACAGAGATAAGCAATTACATCAAATTATTGGTGACATGAAGCTCATATTTATTAATTGTTACGTTCTTTTCATTTTGAACTCGTTTGAATTGTAATTTTTTTTGAGTTTTTTTAGAAAAATATATTGCAACGATGCGAAAACACACAATCCCAACAAGGCCTTTATTTAAACCTGAAACCTGCTCGTAGAAAAAGAGCTATTAATAAAAAGTGTGAAATCCTCAAAAGACTAAGCATACTATGAGAGTTAATCAAAGAACTGCCTCCTAATTTCCTGCTCACGCTAACCGGAACACATTTATCCTGGGAATTCTTCCACACAGGACAACAATCTAATAAACTTAACTGGACTTTGACTAATCTTCAGAATAATATGAGCTTAAAGCTCCCGGAGGCATAGATGATTGAAACTGGACTTTGATTTTTTATCCCCATAATAAAAAGATTGTGGTTATAATGAAAGTTGCATGTGTCTAAGTGTAACCGCTACCACTTAAGAGGATCCAGATGCTATGTATCCTCCAGAATCAACATATATAACTCCAACAGTGTCCATAACACTACCCTCTTCTAGTGCACCATGTTTAGAAAATTGAGCTCCAACTTGCTTTCCGTTCAAATGATCAATGGATTGATTAAGGCTCTACTAATGGAACAAGAATTCAAATTCAATCACCAAACAAGCAGCTTAGATAGCCACAACATTTGACAACAAATATTTTTAGCTTTAAGATTCTATCTTTCTCCACGGGCTGCAGAGGTAGGAGGGGAGCAATTAGCCAATACCGATCATAAACCCAAAGGATAGGGAGAATCGGTTCTTGACTCGTCACCTAAGAGTTGGCTAAATACGAAGGCACAAATTGCATCATCCTGCCAATGCTAAAAAAAATACATAAAATATTCGTTTTGCACAAAGATTGGACACATTTTTTTTTCAGGAGAGAGAACTAGTAAAAACCATGGCAAAATTTCAAATGTTGGTAAGAAAGAAGCTTCTTGCCATTAAACAAAGACAAAAGACATAGGGATTCTTTATAGCATGTAACTCAGATTGTCTATTTAATGGAAACTTTTAAAAGACAAAAGATAAAGAAGGATAAAGATAAGTTATACATCACATTCCTCAGATAATGAAGGATGAGATGAAGCTCCCTAAAAGTTAACCACAATCCATCCTTCACCAAGTAATCCTATGAAACTTGTAGCCATGCCCAGGTATATTCATCGACAACTACACAAGTGTAACTGATCTGACAGCAGTCTCTTCAGAGATACCAATGAGTTTTCAGGAAACATCATCAACAATGCTGGCCTCATCAAGCCTCCTTCTAAACTCTTCCCATTGCAAATTTGCTTTTTCTATTATCAGCCACTATATGCATAATATAAAAAAAACTATAACACCCTTATCCAAGCATGGTATACAAAAACTCATACTACAAGAACTAAAACCATTATACAGTCACAAAACAAGAAATCACCTCTTCAGCCTCTGTTACTATTGGCAAGACAATGCCCTTTGACTTTGACCATGTTCATGCTCTACCAACCAAAAACCAAAGAGATTTCATATCTAAATACGTTCAAAGGTATGATATAGACATACACGGGGTTTATTCGACCAAGCAATGATGAACCTGAGGTCTGCTTCTTTGCCAACAGTAAAGCAATTTGAATAGCATTACTAACACCTGACAACCAACAATCATCAGAACAATATCTATTTAGCACTTTAGAAACCATAACATGCACACGAGTCAAAAAAGTGAATATTCAAAAGAGGAAACACTTGAACTCATCATGCAGTGGAGTTAATTATCTTACAAATGGAATACCTGGCACTTGACCATATGTTCAAGTGGAAATTATGGAATACCTGGCACTGCTTCAATAGCACCAAATGCTTCAGAATCACCAACCATGATACTGGCATCAAATTCTACATGTCTATCCTCGGTCAAATGTTAGCCTCTCCTGGCATAGGTGATAGGATCATCCTGTGTGCAACAATGTCAATCCAATGCTTTCCAACCATGAATCCTTCAACTAGATTGATTCACTTATTTCGCAGCATTCTACCTGCTCATGATCATGAACGAACAGTAAAAAAAAAATTCCATAGCAAAAGAACATCTCACCAATCAAATATTGTGCGATCCTATAGACCATCAGAAATCAAGTATTGAGTTAAGTATTTCTGTAAACAACCTGACTCCACTGCAATAAGCTTTTGGTCCAACTAGACCAGGAATCAAAAACACAAGTCACTTTGGTAGTTTACTAGTTTGTAATACCCTACAGTTAGTGGTCCATTAAAAGTGAAATATCATCTTACAGTTATCAAACGACTTTATTAAAGCAAACCAAGAATTAAGCTATACTGACTGATGACGCGACTAAATGGCCAACGGAGCCATTCAATTTATTACAAACTTGAAAAGAAATTCCAACTTACGAAATTTGCACCAAACAAACCAGATATGAAGAATGAAGTATGAAATTGGATGAACTCATCCCAAGAGTCTGTGGCCTACCAGACGATGCATTTTACAAACTGAATTTCAAAAAAATCCCTATTTATGAAAATTACAGTTAACAAACTAAACTTTTCCAGAACATCAGATATTATCAAACTTAAAAATTAAATTAAACCTCAAAAAAGGTAAGAAAATACAGAAAACAAAAAGAAAAATGTGAACCTCCAAAACTTGAGTTGTAGCAACAACAGCATCAAATACATCGGCCAGTGCCCTAAAGAAATCACATGTCGAGCATAATATTTATAAGCAAACATATTTACATGCACTACTACGTGGAATTAATTGAGCACATTGACACTTATACTGAAAATAAATTAGAGATTCCAACCTTTCTTAAATTATTCTCAACCAACACTTACATAGTCTGAAGTGAAATAAAAAAAATAAAGAGAGATAAAAGAGACCTTGAGGAGAAGAAAGCGCCAAGGCAGGCGCACTTAATGGAAGAACAAAGCGCTTTTTCGTTCGATGACGAGTGGTGTCCGCCGCCAATGTGAACGGCAACAAAGAATCTATGGTTCTGATCAGCCGCATCGATGTAGTACCTTTAACTGCTCAAAATTATAAAACTTCTATTTGTGAAATTTGAATAATAACACTATGCTGCCTAGTACCTTTAACTATGGCTAGTTTGAAGCTACTTTTTGTTAATCAGGTTTCTGCAATGTAGACTCCTAATCAGCTACCGTGCAATAAATCAAATTCACCTTTGATTTTCTTCTTCTTTCATTTACAGCCGTTGTTATCTCTCTCCAAACATTTTCGTATTTGTTTATTAACGTGAACTATCTTTCCATTAGTTGTGCTGCTGCTATCATATCTCCCAAATTTTTTGTGCTCATGGAAATGCTTCATTCTACTAACCATGTCAAAAAACTTCTCTTGGTTTTTGCCTATTATACTTCCACATAGCTAGAAAGCCCAGAATGCTAGATCTTAAACTTCAACTGAAAAACCAATTACAGGATGGAATATGAATAATACTCCCCAAACACTTAATTCTGCAGCAAATTAAGCTAGGAATGCAATCTAATCAATTTTGAGTGGTCCATTTAAAATCTAGATTGGGATCAGTATTCATAAAGCATGCTTTAAAGGCTATCTAGCTAAGCTCAAATCGAAAAAATACCAAACTTGAAGGCTTATCAAGCTTATATATACATAAAAAATACATACATTCATACATAGTATATATGTATAGCATTAAGCAAAGTTCATGGCATATGCTTAACGAAATATATTACTGACTGCCATGTAAAAAATCAGAAGGTATCTTACTCCATAAGAAGTTTTGTTAACCGAAAAAAGAAAACTACCATTAACGCATGCAACAATTGCACGGTTATACCTAGCACACATAAGAAATTTCTGAGCTTACAGAAAAGACAGGCAAGTACTAAAATATCAAAAGAAACCCAATGAAAACGTTGGCGTTGGTGGGAGTGCAAGGGGGCCAGCCTAGAGTGGATTAGGAGTAAACCAAATTGTATGTATGTATATGTATGTATATATATGTATGAATGTGTGTGTATATATATATGCATGTATGTATGAAGGTATGTGACTCTATAAGAAGTTTTGTTAACTGAAAAAGGAAAACCACTATTAACGGAGGCAACAATTACACAATTACACCAAGCACACATAAGAAATTTTTTAGCATAAAACTTAACAAGCAAGACATGCAAGTACCATATAGCAAAAGAAACCCAATGAAGCCATTGGCGGGAGAGGAAGGGGTAGCCTAGAGTGGATTAGGAATAAACCAAATTGGATAGGTTCGATCCTCCTAATGTTTTTCTAATCACACGGGTAATAGCATTCCTCGAAGGTCTTTTCGATCCCAACATTGTGACCTCCAAAAGGCTTATTTTCAGATGAGAGATAGTAATCATTAGTGAAGTAAATGGAATTGGACCTCACTTCAGGGAAATCCGTTGCAGAGAGCAAGAAACTATCATTCAAGCCAATAAAAATGACGTGATCCTCCAAAGAGTTGTCCATGTACCTCAACACTTTATCAGTGAGATCAAATTTATGAATGTCAAAAGTCCAAGTCTTGTAAGAAAGGGTCCAATGAGGGTCATCTAGTTGATCAACAAAGAACCGTTCTCTTGGTTGACGCTGTGCGTAGTATACGTCGTTACCCAAAAAACCTGGCCAAATGACGAGGAGAAGGAGGAATGATAATTAGCATATGGGACCAAGAAAAGCCTATCGTGGGACACAAGTTTTTTGAGGAATTCCTTTTTCTCAGCTTGAGTTGTTAAGGAATGATACACGAAAAGGCAAGGATATACCTCCACATCCACTTTCAGGTTCTTAATACGAGCCCTTTTCCGGTATAGAGGATCAGCAAGATGCCAACACTCTATCTTGAAATCTGTATTGATGGTGACAAACATTCGGTGCCTACTAGAATGAACCATGCAGTTATAGTCTACCATTTTTTCACCACAAGTGGGACAACAAAAGGCCAGTTTCTCTCCTCTGGTTTCCATGGAGAAGTAAGAGATCATGAATCTGCAGTCCTCCGTAGCCGCTTTCGGGGATGATGAGGCAGCAATAGCCGCAATAGTTCTACAATTAATTGGATCATGAACTGGTAGTATGCGGAGGGAGGGAAGCTTGATCCCACGTTGTGTTATAGGAGTGAAAAGGAAAATAGAATCATTGAGCCGATTCATGAAAGCTAGCCACCCGTGAGATGACCCAATGCATAGAGCATCATTTTCTGAATTTCGCATGCCATTACAACTGCTTTCAGCAACCTTGATGCTTTTCACTCTATTCTTCGCCAGGCTATAGTAATAGTCATAGAAATAACTTCTCTACTTGTTGTCGACGATATTTCCAGTGGAGGCAGCAGCATCAAGATGAGGGATTAGGAACCAAGAAGAAACTTTTGTTTTTTGTAACAATTGATCCACAAGACCACCATCACCACTATCGAAGAAGATGATAGCTGGTGATTTGTTACTTGTACACACAGTACCACCGCTGCTGCTTCCCAAACAGCGGTAGAAACTGTTATAGTTGGAACGTCGATGAAGAAGGGAACTAGCTCCCAAACACCATGCTGGCCATCTTCCGACCAAGTATCGCATGTAGGAGGATTTCACCCTAGACATAGATCTCATCGGTTGGATGCTAAAATACTAATTGATTACTTGCGCCACGCTCTTTTCATTTCTAAGTAGTATTTGTATTTGTCACCCTAAGCATGTGTGAGAAGGTAGGTTTTCCTTCCATTGGTTTCCGGCCTGTTATTATCCGTATGCCATCTGTTAAAAAGACTTATTTAGCCTAGGTCAGATTTGCATTTGGGAACCATTTTTCTCTTGGGGACGAGCATGTATACATACACACACATATATATATTTATGTATTTTTATATATGTATTTTTAGTCAAAGTTGATTTTGAATTTCAATTGTGTGGATGGGGGTATTTTGAAAATGTAGGATTATTTGGAGTGAAGTTTTATCATTGGGTAAAACTTAATGTAGCATGGATTTTGATGTATTTACGAAAGTAGCAGTGTATTTTTTTCATATGAAGTGGTGCGCTGCGCTAGCTAGAAATTTGGGTTTTTTATTGGGAATATAAGATTATTTGGTCCTTTTTTGTGTAATGGGTACAGCTTCCACTAGCTTATATGTCGGTGAAATTATGTCCTTTGGGAGACATTCATTAGTGGTATTAGTAAGGACACATTCATTAGTGGCAATAGTTAAGTGTCAGTTATTACCGTTGGTTAACATAAAACACACAAACCTAAACCAAACCTTACCGTACAATTAAAGTGAGAAGACAATAAAGCACCAGCAACATCACTAAGCTACTGAATGATTATTGGCATTTTTTTTACCTTATTTAAAGTGAGAAGAACGTGGGTATGAAACAAATTTATGTCTAAGCATCTCTCACATTCACCCCTCTGAATGTCATATGTTTCAAATTCTATCGTTTTCTTTTTGCGCTCCCCTTAATGGTTATCTATATTGCCATTGTCATCTCAATTTGAGAATGATTCTCCGATGCAGTTATTCTTGGTGGTTCAATTTGAGATGGGTTCTCTTTTTTTTTTTTTTTGCATAATCTAATTTGCTTTATCTTCATTCCAAATTTGGTTGACATTTGTAATAAAGCAAAATCCAGTTCATATGAGATTCAAATTACTGCTATGTTAAATGTTTAATTAGGATTGTATTTGGTGTTCATAATTTAAATGCTCTGGCTTGTTGGAATGGGTTTGGAGCAACCTGAGCGGTAGTGAAGAAGCATGATCTAGATACATCAGCGGTTGCTTCTCATTTTGCACGTGTAAATGAGTGTTGACATCTTTTGGAGCTAATGCTTCTTCCTTATGTATTGCATTGTAACTGCATGTTGTATTTGTGCTTGTTTTGGTATGTATGCTTGTTTTGATTAGGCCTGTCAATCGGGCCTAATGAGTCGGGTTGATGAGCTCAAGTTCAACTCATTTAATTTGAATCATTTTCGAGTTTCGGGCTATGAGTTTCGGGTTCGTAAATGTAAAGTTCATACTCAACTCACATAATATTCGGGTTGTGAGCCTTAATCGGGTTTAGTCCAAGCTCACTTATTACTCCTTAATTTTCTTAATATAATTACTATAACTATTAAGTTGTAAAACTAATTTAATATTTACAAGACTATAATATTAAAACTAAACATGAACAAATAATAGTTCTTAAAACGTATATAAACCAAAAATTTTTCAACAATATTTATATTTAATCCATTCAAAATGCATGAAAAATTGTAATAAAACATGCGATCATCAGCCAATACATCTTTAAAAGTTGAAACTTTTTTTATAATCTTGTGATTTAAATCCAAATATGCTTGATGATTTTTGTGTTTGTAGACCAAAAAAAAATTAACCAATATTATGCCAATACAAAAATTTACTCAACCAATAAGAAAAATTAGAGATTTAGTTATGCATTACCAATATTGGCTTTCAAGAAAGCTCATGAAAGAGTTTTTAGATGTATTTTTGTGCTTTGTAATTTATGTATATATTTAGTATTTAGTAATAATATATTTGGATATATAATTATACATAATATCAAAATATAAATATTATATATATAGGTAATTAAAGGGCCGGACCTATATCGGGTTTGAGCCTAATAAGGCCCAAACTCGGCTCACATTTAATTCGGATTTAATTTTTAGATTCAGGCTCAGACCGGCTCACTAAATGATCGGGCTCATCGGGCTTTCTGTCGGGCTGAGCTCGGGTTGGCCCAGCCCCATTGACAGTCCTAGTTTTGATGTGCTTAATGTACAGGGGATCCATTACTTGTTGACGAACTCAGTTGTAGTGCTGGTACAGAGATGAGAGCGCTATCCTATGTTCTTTTCTCTTCATCGTCCTCTTCCCCTTGTTAATGGCAAAATTCCTAATTGTCTAGTTGCCTTTTTAACTTCTTTATGGAATATTCCTTTTTTTTTTTTTTTTATTGTGAGTAAAACCTTGCACCAGCTTGATGTGTGAGCGCCAATAGTGCAAACAGCGAGACAGATATTGAGCCGACTGCAATGGGCTTTTAGTTGTTGGATAGGTGGTAAAATAGTTATCTTCTATACTTGACGGGAGAGGTGGTTAGGTTTACTGATTTATTAACTATAGAATGCAAAGTGATTTATTTGATTTTTTAACTTCCCAAAAGACAATAAATAAATAAATAAATATATAAAAACTATTGGTCTTCTATCTCTCTTGAAATTTAGCAGGATAACTTGTAAACTCCCATTTCTCTGTTACGAAAAGGAGGGTGACTAGGCCAGTTAAAAGGAAAGGAAAACATTAACGCCTTTTCGAAGTGCATTTTTCGTTCCATTGTCTAAATAGAATTTTCGGGCTTCTGAGGGATGAGAATTGGTGGTATCTGGTTGGGAGGAAGTTGTATGAAAGTTAGGCATGGGCTGATGGCCGTAGCTATGAGTAGTATTAAGTTACCCAAAGGCCTGAACTTTGAAGTGCTTGGGATGTGGGAACCAAGAAGTCCTTGAATTAGATTCCTGAACTTGTATTTCCTTGGGGAAGAGAGGTACATCAACAAACCCTGATCATTCAGCAATTAGATCAGTAGGGTGCGAAGAGTGACAAATGGAATTAATTGATTGGAAGTGCAAAGTGCAAAGTGCAAAGTGCAAAGATCATTCAGACTCTGGCGTGAAGGGAATGTCTGCGCGGACTGGCTTTGCCAAGGAAAGCCTTTCTAATAGTATCGAACATGGAAGCAAGTGTTTCTACTGCCTTCTCTTCCACATCATCTCTCTCGTAGTCATAGCTCATAGTGGGGTTGCTGCAGCTCCCCGGCTCTTTGTATCTTAGTATTAGTAGCTAGTAGGGCCATGTAGCCGTCCATAGGATCTAAAAGGGAACATTGAATTTTCCAATAAACAAAGGACAAAATTAACCAAAAAAAAAACACGCACACACCAAAAAATGCAGGGGATTGGAAAGCTCAGCAGCGCCACCTTTTCATCCGAAATATCGGAAGAAGCGACAGACCCTACTATCGCATTGGGCGCAGCATTCATCACGGCTACCAACCCCGTATGCACCAGCCGGGAATCGAACCCGGGTCTGTACCGTGGCAGGGTACTATTCTACCACTAGACCACTGGTGCTTTTGAGGAGGCGGTCCTTCCTTTCCCTTTTCTTACGACCAGACATTGGGAGCAGAGAGTCAATTACGATAACCTTCTTTGTTTTTTCCCATTCCGTGGTCTGGACCTTGATAAATTTTGAGAATGCACTTTTCGTAGTGTTTTGAGGCCCATGAGCGGAAGATTCATTTGCAACCTTCAAACTATCTGATCTTACCGTCACATAATAGCATAGTTAGTAAAATTGGATAATTTCAGAAATCTCTCACAAGATTTCTGACTATTTCGCTGGTCTCCCTTTAGATTTTAAAAATTATACTAACCTCCCCTGATTTTTATTATTTTGTAACATTTAAGTCCAACCAACAATTCAAAAGTGATATTAGAAAAGAGAAAATAATATGATTTCCACCATTGCCTTTCATCTATTAAATTATTTAATTAATCTAATACCCGCCCAAAATATTAAAGAAAATACTAGAATTTGTTGTTTATCATCAAGAGATTAAATCACATATGGCATAAAAAATACTACATCTATAATTTTATTTAATATAAGATCTAAATTGTTCTTTTTAGTTATAAACTTATCATCAAACATGATAAACAACAAAAAATCAAAAAATTTGTAACCAAAATAATGAACTATTACAAAAAGCGAATTTTAGTACCATAAAATTCTTAACAACTAACCTTAATATGTTCATAAGAATATTTATGATGTTAAAGCTTGTTTTCTGTAATATTTTGGTTGCAAATTTTTTGATTATTTATTGTTGATAATGTTTGACCATAGGTATGTAAATGAAAATAATAATTTGGATCTTGTATTAAGTGAAAAATATAACATGATACACTATTTTTTGATACTATATGTGATTTGATTCCTAATGATAAACAACAAATTCTAGTGTTTTTCTTTAATGTCTGGGTTGGTATTAAATAAATTAAATAATGTAGTAGATGACGGATAATAATGGAATCATGTTATCTTTTCTCTCCTAATATTAATTTTTAATTATCGATTGGGCCTAAATGTTACAAGATAATTAATCTCAAGAGAGGTTAGTGTAATTTTTGAAAATTGGAGGGAGGCCAAGGAAATAGTCAGAAACTTTAGGGGAGGTTTCTCAAATTATCCCTAGTAAAATATGGGATTGGCATAATACAATATATTATATGTATCATGCATATTATATAGAATTTTTTTATACCAATTTTAACTTCTATTCTTTTGTATGAGCTGTTAAATTTATTAAAATTTCATCAGTTTATAACTTATATATATATATATAAATCTAGAGAATCATGTTATATGTAGTTATTATTTTGTATATAAACAAGAAGACAAGTCATTGTTCTCACTCAAATTTTAGAATTTTTTTCATGCATAATAGTTGCAAAGTTAATTATTTTTTCTATTCAAAATAAGGATTAGATTAACACATAATCCACCTATCCCAATTAAATGTTTCAAACTTTAATTCACTGCCTCTAAAACTATAACTGATTTATTCGCTTGAAATCATCCCTTAATCCTCCCTTGATCATGTAATCTATAAAAGCAATCTAAAATTTAAAATAAGCAAATCCTCAACTTTTGAGAATCACTAGGGATTTGAATAGGTCAAACCCTTACTGTCAATTACTATAGCTATCCATATAAACCAGCTTCCATTTAATATGATACGATGGCTATCCGCATAAAGCCAGGTAACTAGCACTATCCCACTAACATACCTATGCATTTAAGCTTCAGCCAAAAAGACCCCGCAAATGAAGTAGTGATCTGAAGGCACAACCAAGTAGAAATTTGGGATGAAGAAAACACATCTTTATCGCTTTATTATTAATTGAGTATATTCATACTTAATCTCCCAACTCATGCTCAAACCTAACAAAACATACTCAATTTGGATGGACTGAGCATCATTGAAACCTAGGGTCGTAATTTCCGACACGATCTGAAAATACGACATGAACCTAACACGAAATTAATGGATTTGGATTGAGGTTTCGTGAGTTCGGGTCAGAATCGGGTTGAACCCGATGGACCCGGGGGGAAAAAATGGGTCGAATTCGGGTCAACCCGTGAGCGACTTGATATGACCCGATAACCCGTTTACGAATTAAAAATAATTTAATAAAAATAAAAATTATTTTATCTAACTAAACTAAGTTATTCTTTTTTTTCCAAAGGCATTAATTACTTAATCCTAAATGAATTTATTTAACTTGTGTCAAATTAAAATTATTATATTTGGACAAATAATGTATTATATTATGTTTTACTTTTATACTGTTTTAATTTATTTTATATTTGGTTTGGGATAAAACACTTTTACGGTGTTTTAATTTATTTTAGATTTGGTTTGGGATTATTTATTTAAATTTTTATTACTTGATTATGTAACTAGTTTTGTACGAAATTGATTTTATTAGAAATTACAATGGTAAATTAATAAATTAAAATTAAGTTTCGGGTCATTTCAGATTGACCCGCCAACCCGTTAACCCAAAATTTTCGGGTTCGTGTCAGGTATTCTGACCCGTTTCGCGTTGACGGGTCAGGTTCGGGTCAGCGAATTTTCTGTTATACCCGGGTCTCAACCCGACCTGCCAACCTGAAACGAACCCGATTGCCACCCCTAATTGAAACCTTGTCTTCGCTCTGGAAGTGGCAAACTCCACTCCACAAACATTGCAGATAACTATTTTGAATTTTCAAAAGAGCAGTATCAAACTATGGAAGAGATTAAAATGTTAAGTCATACTTAACCAATTATGTACAATTTGTCAGTCCAACCCATGCCAGGTGGGAAAAATTGGAAAAGAAAGGAAAATCACCACTATTTGACTCTATGACCAAACTGGAATACCAGTTACGACTCCTTCGCCGTTGGAAACCTGCTGACCACCCACGGCAATCCTGGACCAGGGACGCGAGCAACCAGCGGAGTGGCTGCTGCAACCGCCGCCATACGCATTCTTGACACTCGACGAACTCTTAACCCTAACGGAAAGATTAAGAATCCCATTCCTTTCACCGTGAGAATCCCACAACCTGTAACTCAAAAAGTGCAGATAATTCTCGGGAACATAGTCTCCCAAGAAATCAGAAGCCGGAATCACTGCCGTCCCAACAATTCTGCTTCCGGCAGCAGTCTTGCATCGAACTTCCGCCGTGAAATAACGTGCATGCATGGGCATGTCCATCACGAACTTCTCATCCCATGCAGGATAGCCGCCTCCATCTTTATCCATCTTTGTCGTTTGCTCCTTAAACGAGTCGGTTTTGATGGTCACGAAGGCGTTTTTCTTGACTGGTTGTTTTCGATTTATACTTAGATCCTCCCCAGAAATCACCGTAATCTCCAAAACCCGCAAATCATTTGAGCTCCCCATGATTGTTAACTTCTTCTTCTTCTTTTTTCCCTCCCCTTTGGATTCTTTTATGAAGAGATCAAGGGAAGGTTTGGATGGAAGTTTGAGAGAACAAATGTAGTGGGATATATATATATAGGAGGGGTAGAGGAAGATTGGAAGAAAAGAGAGAGAAAGGAGGAGGTTGTTTCTGTAGATAAGAAGTATGGGTTTCGTGGAAAGTCTGAGGAAATAAGTGGGTATCAGGATGCTATAAGATGGTGTACTATACGCAGATATTGTTGTACGGTGAAAAAGTCATGAGTTGGACTGACCGATGTAGCACTATCCGATTTGGAAAGGTCCAAATACATTCCAATAGTGAAGTGGGCCGGCAGCAGCGGAGACAAAATCAAATGTGTTTGGAAGTTTCATTGTCACGTGACCCAAATATTCAAATTTGGCTGTGGTTCCTCTTTTATTTTACGATAAATTCAATCAATTTGTCGTAACTCGAAATTGCACAGGCTTCTCTTTGCAAGTATATTGTCACCACACAATAGTGTATTGCTCTCGTCGTAGTCCCCGTAGCCCCACGAACGTTTGGCTTTACGGTGCTTTTTTTTTTTTTCTAATTTTTTTCCTTCAAGTAAGGAATAAAAAGATTTGAATCTAAGACTTGAGGTGACGGTGCTTTTATTTTTAAAAGTATTTTTTTAAGCAAAAGCACCGTTATTAAATAAAACGCAACATTTTGGTACTTTTAAGATTCTGAGGATGCAACGTTTAAAAGCATAGGCAAATTTTTATTATCCTACTAAATGCAGGGGGATTCGATGTAATTAACCTTTTTCTTCCTCCGATTTTTCCTCCATTATCTACAGAGATGAAGTAAAAAGAATTGGCAAAATACTTGCCAACAATAAGCTAATAAAGTTTTGATGTTTTAAAGTCCTTCAAATACCTTTTTTTTTTTGGTAAAATCAAAAGGGTTAAACGTGATGTCTCTAATCACCTTCAAACTCTATTCGTCATGCTGGATCCAATCACCATTGATCTTCTAATGCCTTTTCTATTAATGCACAGAAAAGGGGGAAAAAAAAAGAAAGAGAGAGAGAGGGAGTATTGTGGTTGGCTGCCTCCATGATCTCTTTCATTCCTTTTTTTTTTTTTTTGTCTTTTTGGAGTAAAGAAAGAGTTCCAATAAAACATTTCATAATCTCTTTCCTCTTTTCTTTCTCTGTTGTGGGTCAAGGTCAAACTTCTTAATGGCAGCCTTCTTTGTCATTTTGAGCGTCCTTCGCGTTGGTAAAATTTCCAAGCGTGTGCGCCACAAGTCCCCGTGCATCGTGAAATGCTTTTCAATAGTTCTCTAAATAGTACTACTCGCATATTTTCCACCTGCTTTGTTTTTTTCTTCTTGCATCTTTGCTAATAATTCCGCCGTTGAACATCACGTTTTAACCCAGCACAGATCGAACGGAGAGATTTTGTGGGTGATGGACGGAGTTCGCAGGCACCGACCAGGGTGGTGCCACTGCCGCATGCATTATCGAGGGACGGCAATTGACCCCTTCAAATTCGCGAAAATTATTGTTTAAGCTTATTTTGTTTTATCAAGTAAATAAATGTTCCAATTATGATCTAATTACTAAATTTGATGGAAGAACTATATTTTTTTTTTTCGTGTTCCGCTGTTGCAGGATTTTATGTCTCTTACCAAACGTAATCCCCCAGATTGAGAAACAAGAAAAGAGAAAGAGAAAAACCCAATGAAGGAAGTTTGTGATCGATGCTTAAACATAACTGCTTTAATTACCTAAACCAATGAAGAATTAAGAAGCAATTGCCAAGAAACTGTCTTCTCCATGTCGTACAATTTCGAGTAGATTGCTCCAATTCTATTATATATATACAGCTAGCAAAGCAGACGAAGCAGTTTATGTCATCTAAAAACGTCACAGGGGCTGGTGCAAGCGTGCTTATGCAAAATATGCATGCAAGCGCGAGACTAATAATCATCAGTCAGATTTTTCTTCTTAACTTATTCAGCCGCGACGACGACGTGATTTGCAGGGTCTGATTCTTCAATTAAATGAAATGAAACATCTAGCACTCTTTCTTCCTATCCAGCATCCACCTTCCTCAGATTTCCATGACTAGGACAATTAATTTTCAAACATATTTTCTCTGTCTTGACTCTTCTGGATATGATATGGTGATGATGAACTTGTCCCTGTAATTCATTGGCCCTGTCCATTAAGTTTCCTCGTCATGTTAATAGAAATGATTTCGACCATTAGCCTTAGAATGAACCTGTCCCTGGATATGATGAACTTGTCCCTGGAATAATAATTTTGGTTAAAAAGACATGTTTAAGAAAATCATGGTAGCTTTACAACTTTAGTCTTATATAGAATCTCAGACGGCTGCTATCCTTTCTGCCCCAAGGTGTGTTACGTATGGAAACTTTGCCTACTCTGGAAAGAAATATATATCATGACACTTTTATATATTTCAACAAGGCACAGCGCATTTAAAAGTAAACTCCAGAAACTTTACACTCTTCTTCTTTTATGCATATTCTACTGCATGAGTAATAATATTCAACTTATTCGTCTGGTTAGCTAACTCTTTAAGTAATTATACTTAGAAATTTCTTCAGTACAAAACTTCAACGGTTCCAAGGCTAGAAATTTAAACAAACCTCTGACGTAAATTCTTGTGCAATGTGACGAGGGTATAAATCATTTGTCTTTGAAGGACAAGTACTTTTACTACTGGCGTTTTGGTGGAAAAGGAGGAAGCTCGACAGTAGTACTATTCAATATGGCTTGTATCATAAAACAGTAGCCATATTAGACATCAGCGGTAGCTGCTTACTTTCCTACGGTGGAATTTCCAATGGTTTGATTTCTGAACCGTGTATATAATGTATATGTTTGACTCTTTATTAATCAGGGAGTCAGCGGACTGATTTTCCACGACTGTAGCAGTTGCTGCTATGCTGGACAATAACGTCGTAATTCTACCTTTGAGCTAGCGTTTTGATTTGTCAACACTTTTTAGCTCAGTAGCGTTCACTCAGGAACATATTAATTAGAGTTAGACCAACGGCTGTTGGTGCAAGTGGAAGGACTTGCATCCCTTAACCATGAGATCTCGGGTTCAAAATTCATGAGAATGAAAAAAATAATATTGGAAGAGTTTTTCCCTGCAAAGGATCCGAACCAACTCGAACAGAATTAGTCGCGGACCGTAAAACGGATGGGTTGTACCTTAAAAAAAATATTAATTAGAGTTAGTTATAATTTAATGAATTTTCTTATTGCCAATCAAATGGAAAAAAAGGGGGGGTTCAAGAAATTTTTTCGTGGCTCGTGCGTACATTTACTAGTCCAAAGTGGAATCAAGGATAGCACATGATTAGAGATTTCATGCAATTATCTGATTGATTACTTAAGTTTCTACATTATATGGTACACGTTTACATATACCATATTATACATCACACGCCTAATTGTCCCTAATAATCTTTGAGAATACACATAATATTAATAGTGAATGAAGGAGACATTACAAGAAGTATTTCTAGATTCTTGGTGATAATTGTTGCTTTCTTGCCTGTGCATCTTTTTCCTTCTTCTAGGGTGTGGCTAGCATTTTTTTCACATGGGTTTTTCAAAAAGCCACCGGGCAATCGTGCATCGCATGGTGTAAAAAAAAAAATCGTGCATCGCATGGTGTAAAGTCACGAATACGGAGCAGGGATGATTGTCAGTTCAACCGTTTCGAAACAATAATTTTATACATTTAGATAATGTAAAAATCTTAAATTAAATATTATGTAATGTAAACATAAGACAAATATTTATAAATCTTACAAAATGATATACATCATGTGATTTGAGTCTTACATTTATTTTGGGCTAAATCAATTGCTTCCTAAACCGTTGTCCCTTATTTGTAAAGCCACATAGTTTTGGGGGCACTGACTACAATATATATTGCTAAATACTGCTTATACAAAGGCGAACCAATCCAGTCACTTTTTTCAAACTCATGCAGCAACAACCAACAACGTGATTTGCAGCAGTTTTGGTCAATCCGTGATTTTGCTGAACAACAAAAATATTTTTAACTTTTGTTAGCCAAAAAAAGATTGCAATTATAACATTTTCGCCTGCTTTCCTCAAATTTCTTGTATAACTAGGACAATTAACAAACTCTGGATGTGTCTGGATAGACAATTACTTGGAATAATTATTCAAAAAAATATTGTAGTTTTTTTTGTGAGATGAAAAGATGATTAAGAAAATTAAAAAAATGATTGAAAATATGTTTATGATATAAATAAAACAAAATTTTTAATATAAATAATAGGTTTCCAAAGCACACCTTTGTTCATCATATGCTCGGCTGTGTGGACATAATAATGACTTTACCACCAGCTGAATTCCCACACTGTATTTGTTGGGTCTTCTTGTCGCATCATGGATATTATAGTGGCTAACGACAGCAACTCTTTGCTCCAATTTGGATGAACACTTGTTATTCCAGGTCAAAGAAAGTTGCAAAAGTTGCAATAAAAGTTGTCACGGAGTCATATGACCAAACCATCATTCCTACAAGTCAACACCCTTATAATATCCATACATCAGAAGGAACAACACAAAGTTTTAGTTTAACAACTCTTCAATTTTTGTTTGTCTCTTCAGAAAACTAAAAAGTTCTAAAGTTTTTATCATCTGGTAAAGACTTATTTTTTAGATTGAGAAAAGCAGCTTATCCCATTTTGTCCCAAACTTGATGGATGTCATACAATAATGCTATACATTAATCGGTCTACCAATTAAAGAATCGTTTATGCTTGGGTAGATCATGTTTTCAAATATCCAATTTTTCAAATTATACCACACCATCTCACTAAATAGTGTGACATAATTTTTGGGATATTGAATATTTGAAAATCAGATTTACCCAAATTTTGGATTATCTGTTTTTTAGAGTGTTTTTGAAAAATTTTACTATAGCAGAGTTTTTAAAGCATATTTTTGGAATATTTTTGGAAAATATTTTGGAATATTTAAGAGTATTAGAGTTTTTAAAATATATTTTGAGATATTTTTTTAATATTAAAAAAAATTAGACTACTTTTTAGAGTACTTTTAAAAAATTTTTATAGTATTTGAAAAACTAATTTTTGAAAAATTAGTGGATCCAAACAGAGTCAAACCCTGGAAACTTTACATCATTTCAACTGTTATTAAAGTCCCATAAAAAGCAATTTCCATGTAATAAAGTTCTTACAAACTACAATAGAAGTTGTTTTCCACAACTTCTGTATTTACAAAACCTAAAAATTATCTCCTCATGATTAAAAATCAAATTTATGGAGTAGAAAAAAATAATAATGCCCTCACTGTACGAAAATTGTTCTTTTTCATTTTCTCTTTCTTCTTCTCTTTTCTTTATTACGTTTAGATTTTTTTCCTCCTCCTCTACTCCTATTGCAAAATACAAATTTTGGCGTTAATGTGCTAAGGAAATTTCCTTCAAGGTTGAATACATATCGGTATATTGTAGCTCGAAATTTAATCGCCATATAAGAAATTAAAAAGCATCCACTTTATTTAAAATTTTAAATATGTCAAATTTATACTAATAATTTCTTACTACGTAGTTGTTTTATTAGCGGCGTACTAATTTTTAAAAACATTAGGTTGGTAGCAATTTCATTTTAGGCTTAACTAAACATTTTTGTTATGTAAAAAATTTAATTATCATAAATTACTGTAAAAATTAAAAGTATATATTTCATAAAAATCCATTTGTGTAATTTTTACACTTTTGAAAAATAATGAATCATGACATTTAGCTAACAATGAATACTTCAGAAGAAATTGTTAATAGAAATGTGAGATACCTAAACTTCTTATATAAAAAACATGCTTTTTAATTTCTTTTTTAGTGCATTTTAATTTCTTATTATAACTCATGCTGATTAAATTGTTTTAGTACTATAAAAGGAAATTCTTTAGCATATTATTATTGAAATTTGTATGCAATAATAGGAATAGAGGGGGAGAAAATGTATCTAAACATAATAAAGAAAAGGAGGGAAAGAAGAAAGATAAAATGAAAAAAAGTGTGACGATCCAATTTGAGAATGCACTTTTCGTAGTGTTTGAGGCCCATGAGTGGAAGATTCATTTGCAACCTTCAAACTATCTGATCTTACCGTCACATAATAGCATAGTTAGTAAAATGGGATAATTTCATAAATCTCTCATGAGATTTCTAACAATTTCACTAGTCTCCCTTTAGGTTTTAAAAATTACACTAATCTCTCTTGATTTTTATTATTTTGTAACATTTAAGTCCAATCAATAATTCAAAAGTGATATTAGAAGAAAGAAAATAATATGATTTCCACCCTCATCTACTAAATTGTTTAATTAATCTAATACCTGCCCAAAATATTAAAGAAAATACTAGAATTTATTGTTTATCATCAAAAGATTAAATCACATATGGCATCAAAAATAGTACATCTATAATTTTATTTAATATAAGATCTAAATTGCTCTTTTTAGTTATAAACTTATCGTCAAACATGATCAACAACAAATAATCAAAAAATTTGTAACCAAAATAATGAAATTATTACAAATAGTGAATTTTAATACCATAAAATTCTCAACAACTAACCTTAATATATTCATAAAAATATTCATGATGTTGAAGTTTGTTTTCTATAATATTTTGGTTGCAAATTTTTTGATTATTTGTTATTGATAATGTTTGACCATAGGTATGTAAATGAAAATAATAACTTGGATCTTGTATTAAGTGAAAAATATAACATGATACACTATTTTTTGATACTATATGTGATTTGATCCCTAATAATAAACAACAAATTTTAGTGTTTTTCTTTAATGTGTGGGTTGGTATTAAATAAATTAAATAATGTAGTAGATGACGGATAATAATGGAATCATATTATCTTTTCACTCATAATATTAATTTTTAATTATGGATTGGGTCTAAATGTTACAAGATAATTAACCTCAGGAGAGGTTCATGTAATTTTTGAAACTTGGACGGAGGCCAAGGAAATAGTCAGAAACTTCAGGGGAGGTTTCTCAAATTATCCCTAGTAAAATATGGGATTGGTATAATACGATATATTATATGTATCATGCATATTATATAGAATTTTTTTTATACCAGTTTTAACTTTATGAGCTGTTAAATTTATTAAAATTTTCTCAGTTTATTACTTATATATATAAATCTAGAGAATCATGTTATATGTTGTTATTATTTTGTATATAAACAAGAAGACAAGTCATTGTTCTCGCTCGAATTTTAGAATTTTTTTCATGCATAATAGTTGCAAAGTTAATTATTTTTTCTATTCAAAATAAGGATTCGATTAACACATAATCCACCTATCCCAAATTAAATGTTTCAAACTTTAATTCACTGCCTCTAAAACTATGACTAATTTATTCGCTTGAAATCCTCCCTTGATCATGTACTCTATAAAAGCAATCCAAAATTTAAAATGAGCAAATCCTCAACTTTTGAGAATCACTAGGGATTTGAATAGGTCAAACCCTCAACCGTCAATTACTATAGCTATCCATATAAACCAGCTTCCATTTAATATGATACGATGGCTATCCGCATAAAGCCAGGTAACTAGCACCATCCCACTAACATACCTATGCATTTAAGCTTCAGCCAAAAAGACCCCGCAAATGAAGTAGTGATCTGAAGGCACAACCAAGTAGAAATTTGGGATGAAAAAAACACATCTTTATCGCTTTATTATTAATTGAATATGTATTCATAGTTAATCTCCCAACTCATGCTCAAACCTAACAAAACATACTCAATTTGGATGGACTGAGCATCATTGAAACCTTGTCTTCATTCTGGAAGTGGCAAACTCCACTCCACAAACATTGCAGGTAACTATTTTGAATTTTCAAAAGAGAAGTATCAAACTCTGGAAGAGATTAAAATGTTAAGTCACACTTAACCAATTATGTACACTTTGTCAGTCCAACCCATGCCAGGGGGAAAAAAAATTGGAAAAAAAAGGAAAATCACCCTTATTTGACTCTATGACCAAACTGGAATACCAGTTACGACTCCTTCGCCGTTGGAAACCTGCTGACCACCCACGGCAATCCTAGACCAGGGACGCGAGCAACCAGCGGAGTGGCTGCTGCCACCGCCGCCATACGCATTCTTGACACTCGACGAACTCTTAACCCTAACGGAAAGATTAAGAATCCCATTCCTTTCACCGTGAGAATCCCACAACCTGTAACTCAAAAAGTGCAGATAATTCTCGGGAACATAGTCTCCCAAGAAATCAGAAGCTGGAATCACAGTCGTCCCAACAATTCTGCTTCCGGCAGCAGTCTTGCATCGAACTTCCGCCGTGAAATAACGTGCATGCATGGGCATGTCCATCACGAACTTCTCATCCCATGCAGGATAGCCGCCTCCATCTTTATCCATCTTCGTCGTTTGCTCCTTAAACGAGTCGGTTTTGATGGTCACAAAGGCGTTTTTCTTGACTGGTTGTTTTCGATTTATACGTAGATCCTCCCCAGAAATCACCGTAATCTCCAAAATCCGCAAATCATTTGAGCTCCCCATGATTGTTAACTTCTTCTTCTTCTTTTTTCCCTCCCCTTTGGATTCTTTTATCAAGAGATCAAGGGAAGGTTTGGATGGAAGTTTGAGAGAACAAATGTAGTGGGATATATATATAGGAGGGGTAGAGGAAGATTGGAAGAAAAGAGAAAGAAAGGAGGAGGTTGTTTCTGTAGACAAGGGGTATGGGTTTCGTGGAAAGTATGAGGAAATAAGGGGGTATCAGGATGCTATAAGATGGTGTACTATACGCAGATATTGTTGTACGTTGAAAAAGTCATGAGATTGACTGACCGATATAGTGCTATACGATTTGGAAAGGTCCAAGTGCATTCGAATAGTGAAGTGGGCCGCCAGCAGCGGAGACAAAATCAATATGTGTTTGGAAGTTTCATTATTTTTTAGATTGAGAAAAGCAGCTTATCCCATTTTGTCCCAAACTTGATGTATGTCATACAATAATGCTATACATTTATCGGTCTACCAATTAAAGATTTGTTTATGCTTGGCTAGATCATATTTTCAAAGATCCAATTTTTCAAATTATATCACACCATCTCATTAAATAGTGTGATACAATTTGGACGATTGCATTTTTGAAAATGGGATCTAACAAAATTTTGGATTTAAAAATAAAGCCAATTGGAAACCTGGGAAACTTTATATCATTTCAACTGTTATCAAAGTCCCATGAAAGCTTGTCAAAACAGACTGCCTTCTAAGGCACTTTCTCCTAGAGAGAAATATCATCTTTGACTCTTCTTGCCCTCGCTGCAACCATTCCTGTGAAGACTCAGCTCATGTTCTTAGATATTGCCCCCATGCTTCCTCCTTTTGGCAAAGCCTCAACATTCCCACCTCCTTTGATCTGGATTTTACAGTTTGGCTTAAAACTGGTTGTCTGTCCAAGCATATTTCTCCATTTTATGGAATCCCCTGGGGTGCTGTTATCTCTTTTGCCTGCTGGAATCTTTGGATTGCCAAAAACAAGGCTGTTTTTGAAGCATTTAACCTCTTCTCCATTCTGCACAACACTCTAGCAATGGTGGCTGTATACTCCTTTTTAGGACCTATTCAGAACATAGTACATCCTAGAATAGAAGTACTCATTAACTGGATTCCCCCTTAACCTTCATGTTTCAAAATCAATATTGATGGGTCTTCCATAGGGAATTCGGGTCTAGCTGGATCAGGTGGCTTGATCAGAAATCACCTAGGACACTGGGTAGCTGGGTTTAGCATAAAACTAGGACACGCTACCAATATACTTGCTGAGTTGTGGGGGATAAGGGATGGGCTATCCTTAGCTTCCTCTCTTAACTTGCAAAATGTTGAATAAGAAGTTGATGCTAAAACTGTTCTAGACTTGCTTAAATCTGCAAATACCTCAACTCATGAGTATGTTTCAATTATCTCTGATTGCAGGTTCTTGATCTCTACTCTATCCAAAGTCACACTTAGACATGCTTACCGAGAAACAAACCAGTGTGCTGACAGATTGGCGAAACTGGGTGCTCAACAAGATATGAGTTTTGTATGCTATGACAATATCCCTCGTGCTTTGAGAAATTTAGTAGATGCAGATCTTAAGCGAATTTGCTTCCCTCGTTTTGTACCTATAACTTAAGTTTTTCAATATATAGTCCATTTTCTTACCAAAAAAAAAAAAAGTACCATAAAAGAAATATCCATGTATATCTGATTGACTGATTAGAGTTGACAATAGAGGATAAAGTTTTTACAAACTATAGTAGAAGTTGTTTTCCACAACTTCTGTATTTATGGAATCTAAAAATTATCTCCTCATGATTAAAAATCAAATTTATGGAGTAGAAAGAAATAATAATGCCCTCACTGTAGGAAAATTGTCCTTTTTCATTTTCTCTTTCTTCTTCTTTTCCTTTTCTTTATTATGTTTAGATTTTTTTTCCTTCTCCTCTACTCCTATTGCAAAATACAAATTTTGGCATTAATGTGCTAAGGAAATTTCTTTCAAGGTTGTTTACATATCTGTATTTTGTAGCTCAAAATATTTAATTGTCAAATAAGAAATTAAAAAGCATCCACTTTATTTTAAAATTTTAAATATGTCAAATTTATACTAATAATTTCTTACTACGTAGTTGTTTTATTAGCTGCGTACTAAATTTTTTTTTTAAAAAAAGAGGTTGGTAGTAATTTCATTTTAGGCTTAACTAAACATTTTTGTTATGTAAAAAGTTTAATTATCATAAATTACTATAAAATTAAAAAGTATATATTTCATAAAAATCCATTGTGTAATTTTTACATTTTTGAAAAGTAATGCATCATGACATTAATACTTCATAAGAAATTGTTAATAGAAATGTGAAATACTTAAATTTCTTATATAAATACACGATTTTTAATTTCTTTTTTAGTGTATTTTAATTTCTTATTATAACTCATGACGATTAAATCGTTTTAGTACTATAAAAGGAAATTCTTTAACAGATTATCATTGAAATTTTTATGCAATAATAGGAATAGAGGGGAAGAAAAATAAACTAAACATAATAAAGAAAAGGAGGAAAAAAAGAAAGATAAAATGAAAAAAAAGTGTTACGATCCAATTTTCCCACATCGAGGGTGTTATTGTCTTTTTGACCATGTAAATTTGACCTTTAGTCATTAGGACGTAATTTGTAAGTTTTGTAAATACAAGAGGTAATTCGCTACTAATTCATGATTTGCGGGAGGGCAATTTGTAATTAAGCCAAAGCTTTTAATGTACTGTATCCGATTGACTGACTTCAATGTTTTCCACAGGTTGTTGAGGAATTTCTTATCATACTATATATATATATAGTAAATCTTATATACATTGAGAGTATATACATTATCCCGATTGGATACATGACACGTATGTAAAATTTGAATTTGAATTTTAAATTCAGATTATATGTCATACATTCAATAGTAAAAGTGCATACACTGTAAGTGTATAGAAGATTAATTCATATATATATATATATATATTTATATGCCATGAGTTTTGAGCGAAAGGTCAATTGTAAAAGCTCCTAGCATTTTTATTACTAAATCATCGTCGTTGTTATCCAAGTGATAGAGAAGGGATAAATTTCTATCTAAAATTGGAGTAAGCTTCCACAAAGACACTGCAAATGTACCAGCAAAAAGTAGCCGCCCTTCAGTCATACCCTGTAATTTCCCACCCTTTTTGTATATACTTTGTGTTTTCTCATCATCATAACATCATTAGTGAGGGTAGTCAGTCCAGTCCGCTGTGTTGTGCTTTTGGAATAATGTCACAATTCCATCACTAGTGTTTTGGACCAGTGCGTTTGGATTGCAATTTTTTTTTAAAAAAAATTATGTTTTCTGTGAATACATTTTTCAATCAACTTTTTATATTATATATATCAAATTGCTAAAGTAATTTTTTTTACAAAAAATTCAAAAAATGCAATCCAAACAAAGATGTTTCATTTGTGTGTCTTTCGTTCATATTTCGAGTTTTCAGTCTTGCTTATGAGAGGGAAATTAATTGTGAGGTTTAGATACGTCAAGAAAAGTCATATCAACATTGCAACAATCTCTAACCTTATATTAATCAAGCAATTGCAAAAGTTTCATAATTCTGCTCTATTTTTATGCAAGGAGATGTTTTGCAAAAACTCTCTTAAATGCTGAGCTCAACCAAATATATAAAGGGACCTAAAAGTCAGAGAAAGCTCAGACAAATTAAAGCTCTAACGAGGAGTAGAACGATGCCCAAGATTAAATTGATCAAAGCAGAAGAATTATAGGATTTGTTCTTGAGACATATCGATGACTTGCTCACTTTAGAATGTTCGATCTACTTGAGTGAAACGTTCACTTTACTCTACTTGAATGAAAGAGAAATGCCTTTCCTGGGCAGCTCGTTTGGTCACGACAGCCCCTTGGAAGTTGTTGTTCAACTCCCCCACCAGAGATAGAGTCCCAACGGTTACCGTGTTCGGGGGGAAGGGGTCTCTACTCCCAGGCCGGAGTGGGATTAGTCGGGCCCCGTAAGGATTGACCCGCACACCCACTCCGTCAGCAAAAAAAAAAAATAAAAGAATGAGAGAGAAATATTTTGGACACTTTAAATTCATTGTAAGTTTAAACTGAAAGGTCATATTCTCAAATTTCGTTTGAAAGTTTGAATTTTTTAAATAAATTTACAAATTATTTGAAAGTTTTGGTCTCCTCCATCTCTCCACAGGATAGGAGTAATATAAATTATTACCATTAGACACAAAAAAAAAAAAAAAAATTGGATTTATTTTTTAATTAATAACTTTTGTCCTACAGACTAGACAAGCTTATTCATTTATATGTTGAAACTAAAAAAATATTTGTTTTCTCGATAGGATTTTGATTACAGAAATACAAGTTAAATGCTCCGTCAAGTGGAGATTAAAAAAAATGTTCTTCATTTTCCTCTTTTAATTTCCTTTTCGTTAGCATAAAGGTAATAAAATGATTGGTTCTCCATCCATACAAAATACTAATACATAAGTGTGTTTCGATTGAGATAATTTGAAATAAAATAATTTACTTCACAAATTTTTAACATTTTTTTATTTTCCCAATCACCTTTTTATCTCACATACATCACATCATAAAAAGTGTTAAAGTAATTATCTCAAATAAATTATCCAAATAAACTCCTGTCCAAACAAGAGTAAGCAAGAAAAAGGAAGGGGAAAAAACAAAAAGAAGCAGAAAAATGAATAGAAGGTGAGAAAGCACGACGTCGTTCCGGAACATTATGTGATTTTATCCGTAGCAGTAGTGTTCTGCTGATAGCGCGGAGGGAAAAAAAAAATGGCTGCTTCGCTTCCTCAGCTCTGTCCATTACAGACCTCTAAACCTCTGCTTTCACAACCATCTTCCGCCCTCCATCCCTCCTCCCGGTACCCTTTATCTCGAACCAAAGAATCCCGGTTCAAATGCTCAGCTGGTCAAACAGGATTCTTCACCAAACTAGGTCGTTTAATTAAAGAAAAAGCTAAGAGTGATGTGGAGAAAATCTTCTCTGGATTCTCGAAAACCCGAGACAATTTGGCTGTAATTGATGAGCTTTTACTCTATTGGAACCTCTCTGATACTGACCGGGTTCTTGATGAGCTTGAAGAGGTCTTAAATACTCGTTATTTTGATATTTCTTGAAGATATTAAAAATGTGATCTTTTGCTTCTGGTATTCTTGATGAAATGGGCTTTATTATGCATTCTGGATAGCTTCCCAGTTAATGATATATTTACTGGGAACAATTGTTGAAGAAAATTCAACAAGATTGGATAATAATTAGCTTAGTCTATGGTTTGGCTTAAAAAATGGCTGTTTTTAGGATTGAGTTTGTCTAAAGTCATATTATTGAGTTGTTATTCTGAAAACTTTGAAACCTGAAGTTTAAGTTGTTTGGTTGCGATTAATTGTGTATTGAATGGATTGGCTTTTGTGTTTTATTAGGCATTGTTGGTGTCCGATTTTGGGCCAAGGATTACTATAAAGATCGTGGAAAGTCTGCGAGATGATATATACGGAGGGAAGCTCAAATCAGGAAGCGACATAAAAGTAATTTTACTGCTAATGTTATGGTTGTTGTAGAATACTTTGCTTTATATTGCACTGTTTAAAAGATTAATGGTATCTCAACTCATATGCCTTGTTCACTTGCCAATGTTGGAGAACCGAATTGCAAATGGAGGGTATATTATTTCGACTTTTGTATGCCAAAAAGGGTTTTGAGACGTCAGCAATTCAATTTGGTTTCATGTTGTCTTCAATAATTGGGAGACTGAGAGATGGGATTGAGCATGAATTCTTACTAATGGAGTTCTGTCTGAGATAAAGTACAACATTAAGTACTTTAAGCTTTGTCATGGTGGAATGCTGTTTGTTGTAGGATGCTTTGAAGAGGAGCATCTTGAATTTCTTAACTAGTAAAGCACCCAAAACCGAGCTTCAACTTGGATATAGGTTTGATATTGTTTGCATTTGGTTCTTTGAGCTATTTTTCTTTTATCTTTTTGTTCAAATGTAATCTCAATTTCAGTTGATATTTGTTCGTGGCTTGAACTCTTAGGAAACCAGCTGTGATAATGGTAGTTGGCGTCAATGGGGGTGGGAAGACAACATCTCTTGGTAAGACAGACTTAAGGCAATAAGAGCAAAAGTGAGTAATGAGGGATGTATAATTGATCACTAGGTTGAAAGAGGGAATTAACATATAAGAGCTATCTTCGCTGGTGCACTGATTATCATGAAATTTGAATGCAGGAAAGCTCGCAAATAGATTGAAGAAAGAAGGTACCAAGGTGAGTTCTCTGCTTTCTCTCTCTCTCATTTTAGCTTGCTGCTTTGTCGTTGTAACTGAACAAAAGTGTACTGATGTGCATATATTTGTTATAACTTTCTCTTTCTCTTACCCACCCTTACTCTTCTAAGTTCTATTTTGGTTTCCAACATTCCATTTTGTTTTCTGGAAGATTTTACACCGAACAAATGGTTTTTTATGGGAATATTTGTTGTTTTCCAATTACCTATCTTTTACTTTATTGGAGTTAAAAGACACGGGTCCAGATATTCAAGCAGAATATTCTGAACCGTAAAGAATAGGCTTTTTTAGCAAAGGTTCTTATTTTGTTTTCTCTGCTTTAAATCTCTGTCAGATATTAATGGCAGCAGGTGATACATTTAGAGCAGCTGCAAGTGATCAACTGGAGATTTGGGCTGAAAGGACAGGTTGTGAGATAGTTGTTGCTGAAAAAGAGCATGCCAAGGCAGCTACAGGTAAACAATACATTACCTAGTGTAACAGATCTACTTTGTCATTTATGCCCTGTCCGATATCATGCAGAACTTATCTTGTGATTAACCCTAACTCCTGAGTTTGAAGTATTTCCTGAGTAGTTCTTTCACAGGCTGTGAAAAGAGGGAAGGAACAGGGTTATGATGTTGTTTTGTGTGACACATCTGGGCGTAAGTACATAAAATTGATCATTTATCTTTCAAAAATCATTCAGTTAATTGTCAGAAAATGCAAGATAAAGTAGACTTATCATTCAATCTTGTTTTTGTTCTTTCTAGGGCTGCATACAAATTATAGCTTGATGGAAGAATTAGTGGCTTGCAAGAAAGCTTTAAGCAAAATAATACCTGGTGCACCCAACGTAAGATTCCCCTGTTCTGTTTTTAAAGATCAATCTTAGGATGAAATGTTCTGCATTCTGATGAATGTTTCTCTCTCTCTCTCTCTCTGAGAATCTCTAAGATTGCTTTTTTCCTTTGGGATCATATATTGGTTTCGTAGTGAATTATAACTTTTTTTGCCCTTTTGATACAAGCAAATTTGAATTATTTTCTCTGTTGTTTAGCAATTTCCAGACTCTTAACTTGATTTATAATTACTTCATAAATTTGAAGGAAATCCTTCTTGTACTGGATGGGACAACTGGTCTAAATATGCTTCAACAAGCAAGAGAATTTAACGAGGTAAATTTGTCCTTCATCTTTCACACCATGGAACCTCATGCGCACTTACCCCAGATTATTTTAATGGAATGTGATAAACTCTTGTTGACCTCGGACTGCCTGTTTCGCAGCATATGCAAAAGTATGCTTGCTTTGTAGAATTCTTCCTTTTGTATAATCATGTGTGCAACTTAGGGTTGCGATATTTGCTCATTTTATCAGCTGGTTTCGGGTTGTAGTGGTAGCCTGAAAGATTTTTCAAGATATTCCAGTAAATATGAGGACATGGAGGGAATGCATACAAATGAAAACTTCATGCGTTCCATCTGGTTTCCTACTACCAATAGGATTAAAGCACCTATTGCATCATTAATTTGTTGCAAATCTTAGTCTAAGGAGCATGTTTTGTTCCTCAAAGTAGAAATTTAGTCAAGATGATTCTATAGTAATTTTTGAGTACTGCAATATCATAATTGTCCAAGTTCTCTGAATAAATTATATCATCTCAGATTTTGATGATCTTAAATTAGTTCTTTTTCTTTTTCTTTTTTTTATATGTTGAGCCAGAAGGAGGTTAACCCTTCATCAGCATGACTGCTTGAGTGAGATGACCATTTATTTTGACCTCAATTTCCTGGGTGTAGATTTCAGGTTATGAGGCTTTAAAGTGATTGGACATGGATTTTCTAGATAGGCTAAACCTATATTATTCGATATGTAGTACAACTAATAACTGTTGACCTGGTTACACTGATTGGACTGATGTGATTACTTTGGAATCTTTTCTAGAATACAATATTTTCTAAATGAACTGAAAAACTGCAGTTTTGAAGAATAATTCAATCATGAAGATGGGTTAGTCAACTTGTTTTAGACATTCTTCAAGCAGAATGATGTTGCTGGGTTTAAAATGAGACTATATATGCAGGCTTGGGTTATACAGCTTCTCTTAAACGCTTTCCTCTCAACCTTTGCAGTTTTCTTTTCTCTTTTTTATAGATAAGGGATGGGTGAGAAGGGTTGCTCTTAAAAGCTGAATCTTTGATTCTCTAATCAAACTGAGTCCAAGCATTCTTAAGGGGGATTAGAGAGTCCAGTTTATTTTTCTCTTGCGTGTCTATACATCCTGTCTGTTCACCGAATCTTACTTTTGCAATTGGACTAAATTTTGGTGCCAGGTTGTTGGAGTAACTGGTTTAATATTAACAAAGCTTGATGGTTCTGCCAGAGGTGGCTGTGTGGTACACTTACTTTCATTAGCTGAATTTTTCCCAATTCAGTCATCTCTATCACAGCTCTTCTCTATATGCGGTGGACTAATGATGTTACATCCTTGCTGAAGGTGAGTGTAGTTGATGAACTTGGAATTCCTGTGAAATTTGTTGGTGTTGGTGAAACGGTTGAAGACCTCCAACCTTTTGATGCTGAGGCATTTGTCAATGCAATATTTCCTTGAGAGCCTTGTAGGGTAAGGACTTGATACTAAGGGGCCGCTTGGTTCATGTTTAGGAATCGGAATTGTAATTGGAATCATTTACAAAAAATTAGTATGGGTATTGATTGGGTTGTGGTCAAGGTATCAATACAATAACAAGCGCTTGGTAGATATTTGTCAGGAATGGATATTACATTAAAATTTGAATATTTTATCATTTTTAAATTTCTTTTTGTTCTCTCCTTTTTGTTCTTAATCCAATTGCAGAACATCCTTCTTAACTGAATTGCAGAACTTCATAGTGACCATTAATGGATCAACCGGTATTTTTCTTGGACTTCAAGATCACAAAATCTGTTTACGTAAACCCCACTTGTAACTTGAAGATCATTAGATCTAGTTTCTAAACAACTTAAAAAAAGAAAGAAAGAAAGAAAGAAACACTCAGATTTGCAGCCATACAACCCCAAAAAAGATGAGAGCCGTCGTCAGATTGCAGCCAAACTCCACCAAAAAGATTTGCAGCCATACTCCACCACTTTAACTCCTCCTTCATTGCAGCCATACAACTCCCAAAAAAGACTGCAGATTTGCAGCACAGAGCACAGAGCCGTCAGCAACCAATCAAGATGAGATTCTTTGGCTAACAAAAATTACTCACACATTTGCAGCACAGAGCCGTCGTCAGCTGTGGAAGATTGGAAAAAAAGAGGCCTGCTACACCGGTAGGAGAGAAATTAGAAGATTGGAGAGGAAAGGGAAAGGCCAGTCTGATATGGAGAAGGAAGCAAATAGGAGAATGTGATGAAAATAGAAGAGAGATGGTGAAGCAATGAGTGAGATGAAATAAAAAAAATTAGATTTGGAATCATACGTGGGATTTCACAAAACCTCCCAACTTGGTCAGGAATGGGAAAAGTCCAATTTTGTAGGAATGATTCCAAAATTTGCATTCCAATACACTTAACCCAAGCAATAAATAAGGGATTCATTCCTTTTTGTGATTCCCAAACCCTCTAACCAAGCAGCCCCTAAATATGTGTAACTGCTTTTTTGTCTTCAAGGATCAGATGCTCTTTCCCACACAGATACATTCGAGTCTTTACTTCTGATATCTTGTCAATTTATTTGAGTCTGAAAAATTGTTAGGATGCTGATGATCCAAATCTTTCATCTGAATTATCGTACATGGAGATGAGATATTTAGCCGAATAGTGTTGTACTGATTGTCTACCGGCTTAGTTAATTCTGCTGTTCTCCAAAGTCGCTTTCTCTACATCCAAATGTTAGGAAATGCAATCTCTAGTATATTCACGCATCTTGTAAGATTTCCTTCTCTCTTTCAAAGAATAGCTTTTGCCTTTCTAACAACACCTATATATTGCATGTACACTTGCATATCCCATGCAAGTGTACTCCATCTCTAATAGCATAGTCTGAATTTGTTAATAGCATAGTCTGAACTTGGTTCAAGTATTTATTTAAAGATAAAGAAATTTGGGTTTTGAGCTTAACAAGTTCTGAAACCTTCTTCCTCAGTCATTTCTAATAGCATAGTATGATGAGAAAATCTTTTAGTCTGGCACATAAGCAGGAGAATCCCATAATACAATTGCAAGTATTAGTTTCTGCAATGTTCTAAAGTCAAAAGAGCAAAATAAAAGCTAGAATACAAAGACTTGCTTTTTATCCACATGCTTCCAACAAATTAAATCTATCTTCAATAGTTACGGATGGTAGAATTTTGAACAGTATGCCAGGCAACAACTACAAGAAAAATTCATGTAAGATGCTTATTTGTAATTTGCTGAACAAATATGATTCACAATCTTGCAGTAGGCAGGTGGTATATGGTTGCACGAGAAGTGTAAACCAATTTGCCTGACTCCTCAATTTTGAACTCAACTGCAACCACTGTCAGGTTTCTTCCGCTCCTTACCACAGATCCATCAACAATCACATTAGCCTGTAGAGAAAGAAAACACTTCAACTTTTACGTGGATACAAATTTTATGAAGATAAACCTAATCCAAGAAGAGTAATGCATGAGTGACATCATTAGCCAACAACCATATCAAAGATGGCAAACCCTTGATCATGCTTGCATATGTATCACATTTCAAGGCTTGAAAAGACTACCAACAAAAAGATGAGGCATCATCAGCTGGTTTAGGTGATTTATATGATCTGACAATTCTTCTCTACCTAAATTTCTTGGGCAATTACCCAATGAATGAAGCGGACATGCTTTAAAAAACTTTTAGATCTTGCTAATGTGTTCACAAAAATGGGTTTGATTGTTGAATAGAGGTACATCTTTTCAAAGCAGCAAAAGGAAAATGTCAGCAATTGGTCCCCCAAACTGCCCAAGCACACAAGCATGAAAAACGAAAGAAAAAAAATCTGTCCCCTCTCTGTGAAAGGAAAAAGAAAAGAGAAATGTTTATGATGCAATCAAATTTTGTGAGTGCTTATAATGTACTACATCTCTATAAAAAGAGTTGCGTTATCAATCTGAACTACAAAGGATAATATTCCCTTAATGATGGTCACATTTACATCTAAAGAAAAGCAGCCTATCACAGAGTCTTGTAGCCTTTGCAAATCATGCAACTCTCTACGTATATCAGCAATCATCAAATTAATCAAAAACAACATCTAAACAGGATGCAAATGATTCTTGAAGTATCCTAAATGGTCTCTCATTTAGATGCTTTAAGGATCTGAAGATAAGGTAGATAGTTTATGCAGAGTCTAATGTCAAAATCAGTCACATTGAGAATGTGAAGGCAAACCAACTGGATGAGGTTCCAATTGCTACAGAATCAGGGAAGTGCTGGGTGCTAATAATCATACCTATGCACCTAGAAATAAGTTTTCAGATACTTCAAATTCGAATATAGTACAAGCATGTAACAGAAAAACCAATATCTTAATCTAGATATGTAGATGATACTTCAAAGAATAAAAAGAAACAAGGACATCATCATCCCTGCTAACTCAGAACCTATTTAAGACTGTAAAGAAGTTTAAAGCAGAAAATTTACCTTATTAGGAGCAGCGGAGAGATAAGATGTGCTCAATTCTCCAAGAAAGATCTCCTTATCCTTTCCTACTACAGTTCTAGCACAAGCATGCGACACCAATTCTGCCACACATGCAACTGCTCCGCCGTGCATTCCACCATAAATATTCTACAAATGGAGTAAACCGAAGCAATCTGTAATCTGAAATGTTGGTCGTGGAAAATTACATTTATCTAGAAACATCAATGGTCTAGGAAATTTTTATCATCCAGAAACATCAATTATCTAGAATCATTTGTAAAGTCCCATACACTCATGTCACTCGCATTGCAAAGGCAACTATTCTAGGCCTCCTTTTTCTTTCCTCTGAATAAAGCGAAGAAATGTGCCAAACACAATAGAACTCCAAAAAGCTTGGAGCTTTTGGGTAAATTCTCAATTCCATCATCCATCCATTTATATTCTTGACTTTTGAAAGCCACCAAGATCACAAATTTAACATAATCATCAAACAGTTTTCGCAGCCAAGAACTGATCGGCCCAAGTCAACTAAGATTTTCCAGTTAAACTTGTTGCATTTTGACAGCAATTAAACAATACTACAGCTTTCAAAAATCAAAGATACTGAAATTTAGCGAAGAAAATAGAGAGAACAATCAAAAGGGTCAAACGGGTTTTAGCTAGTAATAGTAATCCTTCTCTGTATTACCAAAATTGGGAGTTTGACAGTGAGAAGGCAGGAGATTTTGCCCCGTTCAATGGATTGGACCTTGAGGCAGCTGCGGAAGAGGTCAGAATAAGCATCAGGATGGCTAAGATTAGGTGGGATGGGGGTAGAGAATTTGAAGAACTTGTCAAGCATTGCAAGAGCTTCTGCATTGATGTCTTTGGAAATTGATGGATGGTCATCTGCGACGCTGGAGGCGGAAGCGGAGCTGGGCTGTTGTCTGTTTTTGTCCATTCCGTGCACCTCCGTCGCCCAGACTCTAGGGAAGATTCGCTTAACGCTACTGTTAATATTATTGGAATAGTGGCAGCTCATACATGATGCTCTTCAGTGTTTTTTTCTTTTTTCGTAACCCTTGCCTAATAAAAATTTGGGTAAACTTTTTCTTTTTAACGTTATACTATTAAAGTTGGGAAAATTTGGTAATTTCATACACATATTAGCATGTTATTTTTTCCCTTGTTTGGGAAAATATGGGAAAAAAAAGGGAATTAGGAAGAATTAAAATTCATAAATAAGGTGTAATTGTTTTCGAGATTTGTAAATGGGGTATGGTTTAATGTTCATGAATGGTAAAAAATTTGATTTTGTGGACAAAATTATGAATTACCCTAATATTAGCACTTTTATGTGCATATATTTATACACTCAGGAATTTCAATTATTCTCATTTCCAATTTACATAAAAAAGGGACGATCATAGATAGACTTCCTCATTGAGTCATCCATCCATCCATCCAAAGTGAACCTGTTTCTAGATATCCATATTTAGCTTCGACATTTCATTAATCAGGTATAAAGACAATGAAAAGAGAAAGGCAAAATGGTTTCCGAAATAGGGTAGCATTTGTCACAAGACTATAAAGTCCTGTACAAAACAAACTACAGCATTTCGGAACCATGGAAGTTCTTCTTTTCTGACATAAACTTTCATTGTAACATGCACATTTGTCCTCAGTTTTAACTCTTCCAAGTCTTATCACTTTCTGTCCTAAACAAAAGCATAAATCAAGTGTTGATTTAAAAGGACAAATTGATGACTATCCTTCACAAAATGCCACCGAGTGCCTTGAAGACTTTCAAGTAAACATATGTAATATTTTCAGAGGGAAATGTATCAATTTGTGTTTTAAGCTTGCCTGTCCCACTCAAATCTGCTGAAAACTGGATAGCACTCGGGATCAGGCATAGGTGATAAACTGTTCAAAAGATGAATGAGAAAACCTGAATCATTCATAAGTTCACCCCCTCTTTCAGTTGCCTTCATCAGTTATGCAGTAATACCTGGCTCACACTTTAACAGAAAATGGTTTTTTTTTTTTGTTAAAAAAAAAAAAAGAAAAAAAGAAGAGGAGTATCCACCCTGTGTGTCTAAATGAGGAAGACGAGTATCTCGGTCAGGAAGATCAAAAGCTAAAAGATTTTTGTATTAGCTCTCAATCAGCAAATTTTGTTTTGTAATTTTACTCCTCTTGCATTCTCCAACTCATGCAAAGAAAGCTGTGCTGCTTATATCCCTGAATCACACCGAGTATGTTGTATATAGCCTGCTGTTTTCTATTCTCAATTTATGTTAAGCTACCTGCATAAGAAAAGAATGGAGAAAGCCAAGTCAGGTAACTAGAAGTAAAATGTATGTTAAGGATCATAATAATGAACGCCTACTATGTCACTTGTCTTCTGACAAAAAGAGGAAAAAAAATGCTATGTCACCTTTCTTACTCTCCTGCCACTTTTAGTTTCACTGAAGTCCATCAACAAGAGTACTTTGCTCATTCCTAAAATTCTTAATATGGACGAGTAAGCACACGACCTTAGACTTTCCACTTCACAGACAATTTTTCTATTATATCTCATATACTAAAACCAATCAATACAGGTATAAGATCCCATATATAGCCACAAAAGTTTACAATTCTCTCATAGTATTAAGCGACACTTTGTCAGATAGAGAACATAATGTCACTAACAACTATAAACTGTCAAGTGATAAGGAAAAGGAAAGAAGATATTCTTTGCCCTCGTATAACTGCATATTTCAGAAAATATGCCAGCGGATGCTTCACTCAGAAGAGCAGAAACTATATCAAAGAGCCATATATGTGGATTGGGGATATATATAATAAGACACGGTTACAATAGCAAGCAAAGATATGCTGTTCTTTCTATGATGTTGACGTTTGTCTTGGATCTCCATCTGTGATAAGAAGATGGATTAGACCGAACGTAATAAGAGATTTTGCAATGCATCAATTTCCAGCAACTGTTTGAATATTCACTTGATGCTATAGCTATATCCTCTGTTCTCTTTCTACTGGGGTTCCTAGAACTATGGAACGCAGTTTTATGCTCCAAGCCTCCAACTATAGCTTTGCTGCTTCAGTGAGAGCTAAGCAACGAGGAGTGCCTGGTGATTTACATTTCCTTGAAAAGGTCCCTCATTCTACTGAACCGTCTACTCGAGCATCTGTTTTCCTTGATCCTAAAAGAAGGAAGTGCCTAAACTTTTCCTGTCACCAGTCACAAGTAATGCAGACATTAACCTTACCCTTTTCATCTGGAAAATATTAGGACAAGTAGTACCTCACAATTTCCCATACCAGTGATGGTTAGCTTGATTGGTTTCAGAGCTTCATGTGTGACCTAGAGGTTATGTTTTTGAGTCAACAAAGGGATAAGTGGAGTCCCACTGTTGATCCTCTTTGTTAATATATTAATAACAGTAATAACAATAATAGTAAAATGAAAACAAAAATAAAAAAGAGCTTCATGCAAATTGAAATCTACAAATTCATGCATGTTTCCAATCTGCTACCTGAGAACTACCTGTACAGAACAACTTTTATAAGGTAGTTCACACATTTCACGTTGTTATTTCCATTCACTAGTTGAATTATCCTATATTTGCCTACTGGCTATCACCAGCGAGACTAAAATCTGTGGTAGATAATTAAACTGGAGACACAGAATTAAATATAACTTTTAAACCAATTTAGTCTAGAACTAGATATTTATCATTCATGAACATTAATTTCCATAATAAGCATTTTGCAACATGTACTATCAAACTCTTGTAGATTTTTATCTATTACACATATCATATTAGATGTCTATTTGATATCACCCATATAGTTCTTCAATAAAGGCAAGCATAATTCAGGAAGCAATTTAACAAGTGAACAAGCATGGATACGCATCATAGCAGTGAAAAGAATATAACACTGACCAAAAAGTCCAATGTGCAAAGGTCCTGTGCTGACTGAGTAGAAATCTTGGAATAATCTTCTGACTACATGTATACAATTCCAGAAGAATAAGGAGCCAGGTAAGCTATCTCATTCATGATTGACAAAGAGAAATTAAAATCAGCCAAAATGCTCGTATTAGGACTTTCGTTTATCCCATACATCATCAAAGGCATCTTTCAAGCATTTCCCCACAGAACTTATGCCAGAAGAATTTTTTAACTTCCGCATCCTTTGTGAAGCATACAGTTCCCTCAACAATGGAAGTTGGTTATCTCCACCAGCAGGTGGAAACTCGTGTGATCCTGGCAACCTCTCATTGTAAGAATCAAGTCCCTCAACAGTCGTGAGAAATTTATCCATGTTTTTGGAATTGCTAGCTTGAAAGGAGTTTGGAAACTTTCGTTTTCTTATAATAGATGGTGTATTTTCAAAACTCATCGCTGCCCTCCTCAATATGGATTTTGTACTACTAACAACATATGACCTCTTTTCAAGAATATATGGTTTCATGAGGGTAGTAGAAGTTGATGGCTGCCTAATATAGCTGTCAGTACTAGGAAATCTACCAGTTGAAAGGAAAACCTTGAGATCCTTCTCCTGGAGTGGCTCATAGCACAACCCATAGTAGCTTCCTCCAACAAAGTTTTTGTACATTCTGCTAATAGTACTATGCTCACTAACTACGTCTTTTGGAACGATTGAATGGGAACTCTTAGAATGGCCCATATAGCTGAAATCTCTGCAGTCCCTAGAAAGTGGACATCCATATTTCATATCAGAACTTACAGCAAAAACGTTACCACCAATTACAATAGTGTTATTATCACCATCAGTACCCCAGGCTGGCTTCAAATGCTGGTGCAAATGTAGACAGGGAGAACCCTGGGATGGGCAATTCATGAGATGCCCATCCTTGTAGCATGTGGATTGTGCATTAACATGTTCAGTGACAAAACCATTGGACGAAATTTTGGACAGTCTAGGAATAATATGATAATGATCACCTAAAATAGCATGACCACCCTTATCTTGGTTCTGTATAATCTCTGTACAAGCAGGGGATGAAGGTTCAATTGAATTACTTGCCTGCCTGCTTGGGTGTCTACAATTTTCTCTTTTAGAATCTTGAAGATAACTATCTCTTCCATTAGGAAGTCCAAGATTTAAGTCCAGAGAACAAACATCTGAAATCGCTTCACTGTTCATGTTCTGGATCGCCAATAATCCTGCACCTGAGCTCTGTTTTACCATCAAGTCCCCTCCATTTCCGACTTCTGTCTTAGAACTGCAGGGAGTGGGATTAGCAAATTCAGGATGATCAAAAACAGAATAGGATGAATTTTGTTCCAGTTTCTTCTTCAACGAACAGTTCCAGTGATTCTTTATTGAGTTCTCTGACCTAAAACGTGCCCAGACAGAAACATAAGAATACAAATGCATCCAATCTAGTACCAAAGCAGTAACATTACAACTTAAGATTACAAAGAAAAATAAAAAGAAAAAAAATGATAAACGGATTTCCCTATTTTAGTTCCCCATTTCTGCAAGGACTCCAAAAATGATATCACTTTCCAAAAGAATTGAACAAGTTCTCCCCCAAGTCTTCCTTCCTACATAGTAACTTATGTTGATCCAACAAAACCAGCTCAGAAAGTTAAAATAAAGACATGCAATCATTCATGCATTACATGAGGAGTATCAAAAGGGTGGATGCTCCATCTAATCCATCTTGAACAAGCACCTAAAAGGACCCCAAAAATGATATCACTTTCCAAAAGAATTGAACAAGTTCTCCCCCAAATCTTCCTTCCTACATAGTAACTTATGTTGATTTGACAAAACCAGCTTAGAAAGTTAAAATAAAGACATGCAATCACTCATGCGTTACACAAGGAGTATCAAAGGGGTGGATGGGCCATCTATCCACCTTGAACAAGTACCTACAAAACTGCTTTCAAACATTTGACTGTATATCCAATAACGACACAAATGACAGAAAGGCATTAGCTACCATCAACTCCAACCAGAAAGGACAAATGAAGAACAATAGCCTGATCGATAGCTGCACTTGTGAGGAGAAGTCTCCTAATACTACCTTCCACTTAGACATTTTGCAATTTCAGCCCATCTATTCCCATATGCTGAATGAGCTTCAATAAGAATCAATTCCTCCTCCCTGGTCCATGCATTTTTGTTAATTTCTGGATTCAAATGGTTGTGCCACCTGTATAAGCAGCAATTAGCTTATATTTCTAATGTTTAAAATGGAAAGGCTGCCTCTTTGCATTCAATTTGGAGATTTCATACTTCAATGAGAGTGAGTGAGTGGTTCAAAGAGCCAAGTGATTATATCTATATTGTGGAGTCAAAGAATTAGCATAAGCACAATGAATATGATCTACCTTTCACGACACTGCTTTCCTATACGTCCTGGAAGTTGTTTAGCTATTTCAGACCACTTTTTGTTGCCTTGTTTGCCTACCAACTCAACAATAAGATCATCTTCCTGTATAATTTTGATAAGAAATTCATAAGAATAAATAAATGAATCATCTGCCTTCCTAATGAGCACGATCAATGGATATCAGATCAAACCTCCTTAGTCCAAGGCCCTTTAACAAGTTCTGGATTGAGAACTTTCTGCCAGCGATGCAAGCACTGGACATCTGTTCGATCAGGAAGACACTTGGCTGCAAGATATCAATAACTACTATTAGTCTACTCAAACATATTTTTCTGTCGTTGGTTTGCTCGTTTGGAAGTGCAAGCAGGCAAAAAGAAGAGTATGAGACAAGACCATAGCAGGCACCCCTCCAGGACAAAATTAACATATGTCCAACCACAAAAGGTAAAGCTTTTTCTCTTGGCTTAGTGAGGTTTGTATGGCATTTTTCAAGCCAACAATGGAAATTCTGTGAATTGACATCATAAAGACAGAACAAATTGATCCCACATTGGCACATTACCTATTTTTTTCCAGCATTTACCATTAAATCTTTGAACTGCATCTTGTAAAATTTTATCCTGTTAAGGGAGAGAAAAGCTAATTAATGCCCTTGCAAGCAATACACTCAAACTCCAAAACAATACGAAAACACATCAACTAAATGAAGAGCATAATAAGCAATCCAAACTATAAGAAAGTTGATTCAAGTCTTAAGTTCAAACCAAGACACAGAACCGGAAACATTAAGTTTAATAAATACCTCTTCCTCTGTCCACCTTCCCCTCGAGGATCTCCTTGCAGGGCCACTAACCCTCCTGCTCCCAAGAAAACAGTTGTTTTAAACAAAAGTCTTGAGAAAGGTAGTACAAAATAAAATCATTCAATCCTGCCTCTTATTCATTGTTACGTGAAAAAGAACAAACGGAGGCTCTTTCATGAACCACAACATATTTTTGTTGCTTTGACATACCGATCAGTCTAACAATACGAGTCTTACCCTCCATAAAAACACCTAAATTCAAAAACTTTGCATGATAATTGTACACTCAAAAGGTGAGAAGTAATTGATAACAATGCTACTGAAAGTAAGATACTTTTCCCATTCCACTTCAAAGTAGAAACCAGAAGTAGAAAAAGGAAACCCAAAAGCCCGTAAAAAACAAAAAATCTTGAAACAGGATTAAACATTGGAACTCTTTCTTTATTTATGTTCGTCAAATATAGCACTCAAAAGAAAAAAAAAAGCAAAGGATAAATAATACTACAACAAAATAAAGGAAAGAGAATACCAACAGGCAGCATGGTGTTTCGGATCATTACTTTCACCTGTTCCATTACCATCCATGGCAACATCTGAAGAACCTACATTATCTTTCTCCCCATTTGCCCCTTCAGCCTCAGACCCTTGATCTTTCTCCATAGCACTTCGGTGTTTCCCCTCAGTTAAACAAAGAAAACACAAAATTGGCAAAAGAACTTATACAGAATGGCACAACCATGACAATCTAACGACGCCGACGCCAAAACCAAAACCGAAGCCTTTAGTAATCAAAGATTACAAGTCTATAAACACAACATGAAGGAGACTAAAACCTAGTTTCTAAACCCTTTAGCCAATACAGCCGAATATTTAAAAAAAAAAAATCTCTCGTAAAAAGGTTCACCGATGGTCGATAAAAAGCAGGCACAAGATGCTCAAATTAAAATTGTGAAAAGGGTATTTGTATCATTGCCTAAGTATTTTTGCAGTTTTAGGCGCTTTTATATGTATTTGGAAAGGTTGTAACGGCTAGAAAAAAGTGGTGACAAGAAAGGAGTTTCTTCCCGAAAGGAGACAATAAATTTTTGTACTTCTCAGTTGGGTCTTTTATTTGACTGCTGTATAAAGGAGTTTGAGATGGAAAAGGGGATTTGGGTTTTAGAGCTAAGTACTGAAAGAATTCAAGAAAGCTGTGAAGTTAGCAGATTGGCGGAAGAGGCGGTGGTTGATTGGGGACACAATTTCGCGGGAAGCAGAGAACTAAATGAATATAGACCGTTAACGTCTGGAAAAAGGCAACTAAGTGTGGAGTTCTATTATTGGGCTATAATGATGTGGATTTGCTTGGGTTTTTGTAATTTTGTCTTAAGAAAATAGTTCAAAATATCCGTCGCATTTTTGTTAAATAAATTTTTTCATCCTTCTCTCTTAAAATAATAATTTTGTGTCCCTTATAAATCAAATCGGTAAAATTTGATTCAAACATAGGTTTCGAACACTTTTTACTGTAAATCCATTATATCACCTACACACGATCACTTTTTTAGTAGTATAAAGGTTAAATCTCAATTGTAATTAAGAAAAAAATGACTCAATTATATTCATTTTTGCCCCTAAAAAAGTAGAATATGATCTAAACTATGTTCATTTTCGCTAACAAAGTTAGACCAGACCCAATTCGTATTCATTTTTGTCACTAAAAGAGTAGAATTTTACCTTTTTCTATATAAAAAATAGCTACATGTGGGTCACATATTGATTACAAGCTAAAAAGTGGTCGTACACTTAGCAAATTTTACTGATACAATTTTGTAAGGAACGTAAAGTTACTATTTTAAAAGTGAAGAACAAAAAAATTCATTTTGCAAAATGTCAAAAACATTTTAAACAATTTTTCGTTTTGTCTTCTTCTTTTATTTCCCACGATTTGAAGTTTTAACGTACAAAAGTTTAAAATTTGATTTGGGTATCACAAAAATACTTCCTCAAAGAATATATGTTTCACAATTTGCCACCTCCATTTGTCTATTTTGGACCAATCTGCACTAAAATTTTCAACTTTTCTTGATGAAATACAATCTTAAACAATTTAGCAATCCTAGTTTGAATTTGAGTTGTTCTTTGAGGCGTAGATGTAGTAAGAAGAACACAAATATGCCTTCAAATAAATTAATAATTCATCGATATAAGTAAAATTTGTACTCATGAATCACAAATTGCAATTTTCATTCATTTTTGTCTAAAATATATTTGCCTTTTTATTCTTGTACAAGTTTATCTCTTACTATTGCTTTCAATGAGGGTATATATGCGTCTCTGTGCATCCAAGAATGATGTAGTGGGATTCAATTTATTAAAAAAATCTATGCGAGTAGGTTGATCCAATTAGATAATAGGGGGGGGGGGGAATGAGAATCATGTATATTTTGAGGGTCCAATTTAAATTAACCTCTCAAGTTCGTGGATTTAATTACAATTTGCATCTTTTTTTTACGAACCGAAAAACAGATGTTAATTTCCATACATTCCTCATTTCCTCCCACAAAATAAAGCAAGTGGGACGAAGACAACAGAGGAAAAGATTACCATGCAAGAAGTATAGAGAAGACAAAAATCTTTAGCTGGACGGTAATGTCTAATTATATGTATGTACGTGTAAGAGAGAGTAATATAACTTATATACCTTAATAGTCTTGTAGTAAATATATTTTATTGGAATGTTTGAATGAGTTTTCTATATTTTTGGAGCAAAATATTGAAGGTTATTTTGATTATAAGGGAGGAGGGATGGAATGGATTAGGTGGTTGAAGAAATGAGAAGTTTTGGATTTAAGTCCTCTCGCTTACACTATATAAAAAAAAATGTTATTTTGATTCAAAATTGCAAAAATTTCGAGAATATGGAATCTTCGCTGGGACATTAAAAAGATACATAAGATAATTTTGGTGGATATATGCAATAATGGCAAGATAAATTAAGGGAATTGATCTTGAGTACATTTGTCCTACAAATGATTTGGGCATGCTAGCTCGGCATTGAAATAGAAAGTCTCTATACCCTTCAGGGTGCGAGTATTCCAATTTTGTCCTACCAATCAGCGGTAAAAGGTTGTTAAAAGGTCAGTCATCAAAACAAGTGAATAAATTTTCTTTTCCTTCTTGAAAGGAAAGTTTAAGCATAGTTAGAAATATATTTCTGAACATGGCAAGAGCGAACTTCGACTCTTTTTTTTTCCTTTTTCCTTCTAAATATTTTGCTCATCTTTTTGTGCAATTACTTTTTTGTTTAACAACTACTCATTGTTAATAATCCTATTAAATTTAAAATTACTTAGTATTTCCTCTTTTGTATGATTCAATCGAGTAAGAGACGAGTAATCAAATCACTAATATTACTGAGTCATGATGGTCCATGCGCTTCTCAAACGAAAAAACTGATTAAAATGAACTTAGAGACTAAATTACAATGATGAAAGACAAATATATAAAATTTGAACTTAACATTCAACTTTTGTACATGTATCATAGATCCAATTGTGCAAATGTATAGACTGTCTGTATACAAGATTTACTCAAATTACAATGCTTTTAGAATGTGAGAAACATGAATGCTTTGATTCATATGTGAAGGTTTTAAAAAAACATATGTAGATCAATAAATGTGAGTAATTTTTTGTGTAATTTTTCTTAATAAAATGAAGTAGGAAGAAGAAGGAACCAGTATTTAAAATGAACAAAATGGACATTCATTTGAAAACTAGAAGTTAAGCAGACATTTTGTCATGTGACACTTAATATTCTTTTAAATAACCCCAAAACTATATTAATTAAGCTAAAAAATGGTGAACTTAAATTAGGAATGTGAGGACCTAAAAATTATTTTATATTTTCTCTTATTTTTGAAAAAAAATTATTTATATTTTCTTTTATTTTACTTTATTTGCCTTAATTTTGTGGTGATTTTAATGGTTGAGTCAAGATTTTTATCTTTTCCCTTTTTATAATTTAGTACATATTAAATTTCATAGTGCATTATACTAGTGTGACCGACTAGTGAGGTGTGTACCCTAAATTTAGAAGATTAGAAGAAGCTTTGTGTAAAAGAAATATTGTGCTACAAGGTGTTAAGAAATAATTAGAGGTGGACTAGATATTTTAATGAATGAAAGACAATTAGATAAGGAATACATCTTGATTTGACACTTGTCACTCAACCATGAAGTCTTGACCAAAACTAAATTTTATTCTTATCCTAAACCAAGCCTTTATTACCATTATTTCTTCTTGGCTTCTTGTTGGACGAAATTTGGGAGGAAAGGGGAGAGAAAATACTCCATTTTCTAGTTTTGATTTCTTGCTTGATCCATGAGAAATTCGAAGATTAACCCTAAACTATTCCGATAGATCTTGAGTGAAACTTGGAGGAAAACTCTTGGTGGAGTTTTTGAAAGAACAAAACTCGTCTTGCATCTTATCTTAGGGGTTTGAGTTATAAGACTAAGCAACTTTCCTTTTTCTTCTTATTTTTGCAATTTAATCGACATATGACTTGATTATGAAGGATTTCATGGAAGATTTCATGGTTTTATTAAGTTTATTGAACTTTCCAACCTTGATTTGCATTTTCTAATCTTGAGATGAATTTGATAGCTTTGATATGAGGTTTTCTAGTTTTGATATGAGAAGTTCTAGCTTTGATATGAATTTTCTAGTTCCGATATGCGATTTTCCAGTTTTGGTTGAAATTTTCAGTTTTAGGGTTTAAAATTTCAGTTTTGATGTAGTTTACTTGGAACTTTTTATATGTCAAAATTTGATAGTTTTTGATGCCTAGAATATGTACTACACAGGCCATATAACGTATTATCTTGATTGACTATGAATTTACCATGGAATTAAGGTTGAATATTGAATGATTAACTTGAAGAATTTGAGGACATATTGCTGAATTTTTCTCCTTGTTGGTTAAGTAAGTAAGAGTGAAAGTTAAGATATAATTGAGGATAATTTGGACTTACTTTCTTGAAGTTGCTTTACACATAAGTTGGAAGTTTAGCTAGAGAAACTTGAGAACATATTACTTGATTGGACGATCGAGTGAGAGAACTTGAGTTTCCATTTTGCATGATGATTTTGGCATACTTTTGTCTAAATTATTTGCCAAGACTTTGATTTTTACATGTGAATGGGTTTTGAGCTAAACCAAGAGGTTTAAGCGAAAGAAAATGAGTTTTCTCCAAATTGTTTTCTAATCTGACATTTCCCACTTTGCACTTTGAAAGTCTTGTCCCATTTTCTTCACAAGTTTTGGCTATATTTGACATGTCCTCGCTCCGAATTATACTTGTAACCTTGATCTATCATGCATGAGGTTTTTCCTAGATTTGAATAAGAAAAATGTTGCACTTTTGACAAGTTATATGGGGGTTAAACATGCAATTGCTTTGTTTGCTAAGTGAAACTTTGACATTCATAGTTTTGCACTTATATTGGCATGAAACGACTAGATTCTTGATATATTATATGATTACAGGAATTGAGCATATCCAAGAGGATGAATCAGGAGTTTGAAGTGAAACAATTGTGATTCATTGGTGAGTGTTCCTTGCATGTTTGTGCAATAAATGACTATGTTGAATGTTAGTAAATGATTGTTTGAATGTTAATTGATTTTCAATGATTGTTAAATGAATTTTCAATAGGCAAATGTGTACTTTATCGCACTCGACTTAAGTGAATGTGAATTTTCAATGATCAAATGATTGAATATTACTTGTGCATGAATATAAGTCATGTGTACTGTATCGCATTGACTGAATTAGTTCCTTGCCCTTTGTTGTCAGTCGACTCGAATCAGAAGTGGATTCGGTCGGGAGGCTGGTGACCCTGAGCTACTGTTTTGGTATACTCAAGTACGACCACGAAGTCGGGTGGAGTACTGGCCAGTGAATGAAATACAATGATTGAAACGAATGACTGAATGACTGGCTAAATGAAATGATCACTGTAGGAATTTTTATTTTCAAATATTTTTAAATGTCGAAGGTATAAGGAAGAAATGGACAGAGATTGAATGACTGAATGAATGATAGTTTCAAGTGAACACGTATCCTTTTACTAAGTGTGCTATTATTACTTGAATGCTCTAAATGTTTTCCTCGAATTGTTGTTGTTAAATGTAATATGTCCATGATTTGCTGTTTGAATGCTTGTTTGGAAATCTCACTAGACTTCTAGTTTACCCATTAGTTTGTTTTCCTTATAAGAGTTGAGATCCGTAGCAGATAAGGTTGAACTAGCGTGTAATGATCCTCTTGCACATGTATTTTTTGGCAGACAGATTATATATTGGTATTTGATGATGTATCTTACATTTTACTTTTTGGTTGTAATTAAATTTGAATTTTGATTGAATTGTAGAATTCAAATATTATTTTGGAGGTTTGAATGGATATTTTAAGAATTTATTGGAGTGAATATAATGAATTTTGGTGAGAGTTAGGCAAGCGGTCCGCCAAACCCTTGGGTACGCCCTAGGGGGAGGTAGGATCGTTAGAAGTGGTATCAGAGTTTAGGTTTGAATTGGCTTAGATAGATTGAGTGAGTGTAGTTGTAATGGTTTAAGTACATGTATTTAAGTGTGAAATCTTGAAGTGTTAGGTGGTGAATCTTACTTTATTTGTTTAAGTTTCTTATTGTCTTGACACTTGATTGTAACGTAGGAATGGAAGAAAGCAGTGAAAATGAGAATTTTGAGCGGTCTTGTCGAATTCTTAATTATCAGGAGCAGGCAGGAGGACCTATTCGTCGTTGGGATCTACGGCGTAAGATGTGACACTGTGATTGCTAGCGAATTTACTCGTATCCTGATCGGGTGGTCCTAGCGATTGACAACGAGAGATAAAGTTGACTAATACCAATAATAGGGCCCATACTGATATAAAGCGCCTGAAGGCAATGTTAATGATGCAAGGTGATAGAATTCAAGAACTTAAGACCTCTATTCATGAGGAATAAGAACAGAACAATGTTTTACGAGAGCAAGTGCAGGAGGTCAATGGTCATCTCGTTCGGGTAGTGAGAGATCGATTGAAGAATATTTTAATCGAGTGTGGGATGCTTGTGGATGAGATAATACAAGTAAACGTAGCAGAAGGAGGTCAAGGAGATACAAGTTCTAACGATTTGATTTTGAACCTAAAGAAGGTCAACCTGCGCCTGAGGGAAAAATAGAATCAGCTGATTTAGTAATGAACTAAGTTAGAGATTTGAGGTTGTAGGACTTAAGTTTAAGTAGTTGGAATGATACGTCATATTCTTGTTTTGCCACTACATGTATTTTTGTTAGTGATGTGTTAAGGCTGATATATATAGTACTTGTTGTTGTCTTTTGTACTTGACTATAAATATGGTGATATGTATAGTATTGCTATGATTTGATATATGAATTTGGTATGCCATATATATATTAAGTGTGTTTTCTTGTCTTTGATTTCATGATTTGAAAATGTCTTTATTTTGTTGCTATAGCCGATTTAGTTTTGCTCATGTATATATAGCCTATTTTTTTTAAAAAAAAATAGAGAGAAAATGAAAGGAAGACGAAATCGTGGATATGGGATTAGTCGTGAACGTGGGGCTAGTCATGGACGTGGCCATGGGGTTAAGCAATTGCAGGAATCAAGGAATGAAATGAAAGCAGTGGCCGAGCAAGATCGTGCACCGATGATCGAAGTAGGGGACCAAGTAGCGATGGCTATACAACAAATGATCAATATCTTAGTGCAATTGGTAAAGCAACAAGGTCAAACCCTAGTGAATCAGTCTAGAAACCTTAAGATAGGAGAGAATTGGGCCCTAGAGCATTTTCAAAAATTTGCTCCTCTTAAGTTCTTTGGAGGGTCTGATCCAGAGATAATTAAGAGTTAATTGGAGACGATGGTTAACATTTTTGTAGTTTTGAATTATACAGAGGAAAGATTGGTGACTTTTGCCATCTTTGAATTTGAAGGACTGGATCGAACATGATGGAATGTTATCAGGGCAAAATGAAAGAGAGAATAGATGGCATGGATTTGGATAAACTTTGTAAGGGAATTTAATGAGAAATATCTTCCACCTTTGGTCCAAGAGAAGAGACAGGATGATTTTATCAGACTACATCAGGAAATTCTATATGTGTCTGAATATGAAATACAGTTCACTAAATTGTCCAAATTTACTCTTGAATTGGTGGTTACAGAGCAGAGGAAAGTGAAACGGTTTGTACATGGATTGAATGTGGAAAGAAACTTTAGCGACGGCTCAAGTTAATACCGAAAACTCTTAAGAAAACCCAAAAGATCAAGAACGCAAAGGCATATGTAAGAACTTTTCAAACACGAAAAAGAAGTGTGCCTAATAGTAAATCTGAGGAATTTAGAGAAAACGTATCACCTTCCAAAATAAGAAGAGTGAACCTTTCACCTTACCCATCATTGACACTAAAACAATTAGAAAAAATTTCTTCAAGAGGAATTCAGGTAGAAAAAGGGCAACAAGAGGGAATCCTTCGAAAAGGCTAAGCAATGACTGTTCACTTGACTTGTGGATATTGTGGAAAGACAAATCATATTGAGAATGATTGCTGGGTGAAGGGGTGAGAGTGCTTAATTTGTGAGAGTGCTGACCATCAAATTAACAATTGGCCAAAAAAACAGCAATGAGGGTCGAACGTACAACAAGTGGATAGAACTACTCCAAAACAGATCCAAAAAGGAGAAAATTGGCCCAGGGTACCGGAGAGGGTATATGCTATCGATCAACAACCATTTTTAAAATCCTGTGAAGATTAGAATTTCGAGAACGAAATTTTCTTAAGATGGAAAAAGTGTGAGGACTCGAAAATCATTTTATACTTTTTTTTGAAAAAAATTAATTTATATTTTATTTTATTTTATTTTGCTTGCTTATTTACTTGTCTTAATTTCGTGGTGATTGTAATTGTTGAATAAAGATTTTTATTTTTTATCTTTTATAATTTAGTGCATATTAAGTTTCATAGTACATTATGCTAGTATGACTGACTAGTGAGATGTGTACACTAAATTTGAAAGATTAGAAAGAGTTTTGTACAAAAGGAATATTGTGCTACAAGGTGTTAAGAGATAATTAGAGGTGGACTAGATATTTTAGTGAATGGAAAACAATTAGATAAGGATTACATCTTGATTTGACACTTGTCACTCAACCGTGAAGTCTTGATCAAGACTAAGTTTCATTCTTATCCTAAACCAAGCCTTTATTACCATTTCTTCTTCTTGGGTTCTTGTTGGATGAAATTTGGGAGGAAAAGAGGGAAAAAATACTCCATTTTCTAGCCTTGATTTCTTGCTTGATTCATGAGAAATTCAAAAATTAATCCTAAACTACTCCGATAGATTTTAACTGAAGATTCGAGGGAAGCTCTTGGTGGAGTTTTTGAAAGAAGAAAGCTCTTGCCTTACATCTTATCTTAAGGGTTTGAGATATAAGATTAAGCAATTTTCCTTTTTCTTTTTATTTTTGCCATTTAATCGAAATATGACTTCATTATGGAGGATTTCATGATTTTATTAAGTTTATTGAATTTTTCAGCCTTGATATGCATTTTCTAACCTTGAGATGAATTTGATAGCTTTGATATGAGGTTTTCTAGTTTTGATATGAAAAGTTCCAGTTTTGATACGAATTTTCTAGATTCGATATGTGATTTTCCAATTTTGGTTGAAATTTCCAACTTTGGGGTTTAAAATTTCAGTTTTGATGTAGTTTACTTGGAACATTTTAAATGTAAAAGTTTGATAGTTTTTGATGTCTAAAATATGTACCACATAAGCCCTATGACGTGTTATCTTGATTGACTATGAATTTGTTATGGAATTAGGGTTGAATAATGAATGGTTAACTTGAAGAATTGGAGGATATATTGCTGGATTTTTCTCCTTGTTGGTTAAGTGAGCAAGAGTGTAAGTTAAAATATAATTGAGAATGATTTGGACTTACTTTGCTTGAAGTTACTTTACACATAAGTTGGAACTTTAGTTAGAGAAACTTGAGGACAAGTTATTGAACATGTTACTTGATTGGACGATCAAGTGAGAGAACTTGAGTTTTCATTTTGCATGATGATTTTGGCATACTTTTGTCTAAATTATTTGCCAAGACTTTGATTTTTACATGTGAATGGGTTTTGAGCTAAATCAAGAGGTTTAAATGAAAGGAAATGAATTTTTTCCAAATTGTTTTCTAGTCGGACATTTCCAACTTTATAGTTTGAAAGTCTTGTCCCATTTTGTTCACAAGTCTTGGCTATATTTGACATGTCCTTGCTCCGCATTATACTTGTAATCTTGATCTATCATGTATGAGATTTTTTCTAGATTTGAACAAGAAAAATATTGTACTTTTGACAAACTATATGGGGGTTAAACATGCAATTACTTTGTTTGCTAAATGAAGTTTTGACGCTCATAGTTTTGCACTTATATTGGCATGAAGTGGCTAGATTCTTGATATATTATATGATCACAGGAATTAAGCATATCCAAGAGGACGAATCAGGGGGTTTGAAGTGAAATGATTATAATTCATTGGTGAGTGTTCCTTGCATATTTGTGCAATAAATGACTATGTTGAATGTTAGTAATAATTGTTTGAATGTTAAATGTTTTTTAATAATCATTAAATAGATTTTCAAAGGCTAGTATGTACTTTATCGTACTCGACCTAAATGAATATGAATTTTCAATGATCAAATGATTGAATATTGCTTATGCATGAATGTAAGCCATGTGTATTGTATCGTATTGGCTGAATTGAGCCCTTACCCTTTGATGCCAGTCAACTCGAGTCAGAAGCGGATTTGGTCGGGAGGCTGGTGATTTTGAGCCACTGTTTTGGTATACTCGAGTATGACTACGAAATCAGGTGGAATACTGACCATTGAATGAAATGCAATGGCTGAAATGAATGACTTAATAACTGACAGAATGAAATGATTACTGTAAGAGTTTTTATTTTTAAATATTTTCAAATGTTTGAGGTATAAGGAAGAAATGGACAGAGACTGAGTGACTGAATGAATGAATGGCTCCAAATGAGCATGTATCCTTTTATTGAGTGTGTTATTATTACTTGAATGCTCCAAATATTTTCCTTTAATGGTTGTTGTTAAATGTAATATGTCCGTGATTTGCTACTTGAATGCTTATTTGGAAATCTTACTGGACTTCTAACTCATCCCATTAGTTTGTTTTTCTTACAGTAATTGAGATACGGAATAGATAAGTTTGAACTAGAGTGTAATGATTCTCTTGCACATGTATTTTTTGACAGACAGATTGTATATTGGTATTTGGTTGTATATCTTATCTTTTGTAATTAAATTTGAATTTTGATTGAATTGTAGAATTCAAATGTTATTTTTGAGGTTTGAACGGATATCTTGAGAATTTATTGAAATGAATGTAGTGAGTCCTGATGAAAGCTGGCATCCGTCAAACTCTTAGGTACACTCTAGGGGAAGGTGGGGTCGTCACAAAAAAATTCCATGATTCGTTTAGGAAACCATTCCTTCAATTTCTATCGCTCAATGGTGATAGTGGTTCGTATTTTTACTGATATGAATTGTTACAATTTAAGGGTCAAAATGATCTACTTCACCGTACAATATGGAATTCAATCTGAAGGTACAATACTCAAATAAGTTGAGTAATTATTTTTTTTTGTTTGAGTGACTTGTTTTTATAAGTGAGAGATGTTAAATTTAAAATGTCTTATTTACAATCCCTTCTACCTTATCACTCAATCAATTCTCCCCTCTTATTTGAGTGACTTAATAATTCAGTTGTCAAAACTTACAATGGTAATGCTAATCAACTTTTCTAATCTAGCTACAGAATTTTAAGATTATATAGGCAAGCTATTTGAATAAAATATTTTTCTTGATTTTTGTCATTTTTTAGTAAACAGATATAAAACATTGCCTAATAAATCCGTGATTTTGACCTGAATCCAACAACCAAAACTTTAACCACACACCACACCAACCAATACAAAAGATGCAGCCCCTTCTCCTTTTGCCACAACTCTCCGTTCTCCATAGGCCACAACTCACTCGCAACACCTCTTCTTAGTACCTTAAGGTTTCCCTTTACGTAGAAACTAAACCACTAGTTGCATACGCGACTTTCACATTCAGAGATAGGTTCCTTGTCGGACCGTCTGAATGAGATTGATTGACGGCAATGGCCGGTAGCTAGTACCTATAAAAAGAAGAAAATACAAGACACGAAGAAACTAGACAACCCCTGGGATAGATCACGCGGTCTGTGGCTGCTTCCGGCACTCGCAGGTCGTGGGGTCGAACCTCACTTAACGCCTGGGTGCGGTTGGGGTGGTGCTGTACTCCAGGCGCAGGGGATTAGTCGGGCCGCCTTCGGGTCTTGACCCGGACACCCCTGTGTTGACAAAAAAAAAAAAAAAAGAAGAAGAAACTAGACATCGTAGAGAGGTGGAGATGTGGAGTGGCTGAAAAAAATTTTTTGGCTGCACCTATACAATCTACGTAACTGGACAAAACGTACCAATGGCCCTTAAACTAATATAAATTTTAATCTTTGGCCTTTCATCTATTAAATGGATAGTTTTTACCATCCTACTAATTAAAGCATATGCTTATAATCTTTCGTCAATTTGGTTTGTTATGTGTAATAAAAATTGTGGCCTCATTTGGTAAGTGAGTTTTTTAGATGTTTGTCTAAAATTTTATTGTAACTTACTGTAAAAGTTGTAGAAAAAATTTTAAAAATGTATAAATTTTGGAATATTTTAAAGTGTTTAATTTAAAATTTTTAAATTTTTTTTAAAGATTATTGTAGATAAAATTATTTAAAAAATTTATAACAGATAAACTTGACTAAAACTTGCTTGCCAAATAAGGCTCATGCTAAAAATGTCAAGAGCCAACTCTACTCTTCTGTTGAACGTAACAATTCAAATTGACGGAAGAGTTATTAGCATACGTTTCTTTTAATTAGAGAGCTAAAAATACCTATTTAATGATTGAAGGGTACAGGGAGCGGGACAATTGGTATAGCGCCGTTAGATTAGCAGGAAATGGGAAACAAGCTATTTTCAGTACTACTCGGCCCTCACTGTTACTCACTTGAGCTCTAATCTGAATATATACACATAGCCTAGCTGGGATCTATCATCATCTATAGAGTTACTGGTAGTAGCGGTAGTGACTATGGATTCTTTGTCAAAAGCAACCAACAATGTTGTTGTTGAAGCAGGACTAGATGAGCAAGAAGAGCAACACTTCTCGTACGCGATGCAACTGGTCAGCTCTGCAGCGCTACCCATGGTGCTGCTGGCTGCCATCCGGCTCGATGTGTTGGAGGTCATTGCCCAAGCGGGTCCAGGTGCCCAATTGTCGCCTTGGGACATTGCAGCCCAGGCGTGTCCTAAAAACCCTGATGCGGCTGCTATGCTGGATAGGATGCTGCAGCTCCTGGCTAGCTACTCGGTGCTCACCTGCTCTGTTGCCGAGGCGGATGCTAGTATCAGTAGCCAAAGAAGAGTGTATGGATTGGCACCGGTGGCCAAATACTTTGTGCAGAATAAAACATATGCAGCAGGAGGAGGAGGAGTTTCACTAGGCCCCCTGCTGGCCTTGGTTCAAGATAAGGTCTTCATTGACAGTTGGTCAGTGTTTTCACTTCCACTTTTATTTGCTTCTAAATCTATTACTTTCAATTAAGCTTTTACTATGTCTCGCACGGCTTGCTGGCCAATAATGGGCAAGACTTCTGCTCGCTTCTAAGTAATACGTAAAAATTCATTGCACTATTTTGTGGAAGACCGAATACCTGGTCAGAATCAGTGTCCAAAAAATGGTTCCAGAACCTTTCTTTTCGAAACCAAACGTTCCAATTCAACACTTATTCATGCCCTTTACAGGAAAGTACAAGTCCTTGGATTTGCAAATGCCACCTTCAAGTCAGAGCCTAATTTGGCTGTATATTATGTTTCTAAAGTCCCACCTCCGTAGTCCGTCAAATTTCTGTTTTTGCATGGATAGTTAAGTATCAATTGCTTTTATTCATAGCAGTTATAAGGTAAGGGTAGTTTGGTTTGTAGAAAAATCTTCATCAAATCCGCCTAATTTAGGTACCAATTAGAAGATGCAGTTCGTGAAGGAGGAGTTCCGTTTGATAGGGTACATGGTATGCATGCATTTGAATACACTGCTAGAGATCCCAGATTCAATGAGGTCTTCAACAAGGCAATGGTCAACCCCGCAACTATTGCCATTAACAGAATGGTTGAACGCTACAAAGGTTTTGAGCACCTCAAAACTTTGGTAGATGTTGGTGGTGGGCTTGGAGTTACCCTCGGCGTGATCACAGCTAAATACCCAAGTCTCAAGGGTATTAATTTTGATTTGCCACATGTTATTCAACATGCACCGGTCTATCCTGGTATAATTCTGTCCTTTCTCTCGAAATCATATGCATAGTTTGATTAACAAATAGTAGATAGCATGCAAAGACTGAAGAAGGATACAGGTGCCAATACTTTTTTCATAAATTTCATTGAGATGCAAAATATACTAAGGAATTAGAGGCATAGTATTGTGGAATAGAGACATTATTGCTGAGTTCTCTATCTTAAACCTTTTGTTGGGTAAAGAAACTTGCATATGTCATATGGAGCTGATTACCTTATTTGCAGTCCCTATATGCAGAATTGTTTAAAAACCATAATTTCTTTCATCTCGTATAACATTCTTTCAAAGTGGTCTTCTAGCTTCTATTCTTATTAAGGTGAATTTTGCAGGGGTAGAACATGTTGGAGGAGACATGTTTGAAAGTGTTCCACAAGGGGATGCCATTTTTCTGAGGGTAAGTTGAACTCTTGAGGAATTCTTATTAGGACTAATGAGTTACCAGTCGCAACAATTAAGCATACAATACTTATTTAAGAAATGGTCCCTCTGAACAATATATTATGCCGATCTTCTCAAACTAATTATTGTAGTTCGAGTTGCTTGTTTTACAACTTTAAACTCATTCTGAAGTGTCCTCTGTAAGATATGGACCACAGAATAATTGTTACGTTCTTTATCGTTCTCTTCTTTCTTATGATGCTTTTTACATGCGTTCTTTTGTAGTCGATACTTCATGATTGGGATGATGGTCGTTGCTTGAAGTTGCTAAAGAACTGTTTCAAGGCTCTACCAAAGGATGGAAAGGTAATAGTTGTAGATGCAATTGTTCCTGTGGTTCCTGATACTAGTGCAAGCATCAAAGCCATTTGCCAGTCTGATGTAATCATGATGGCTCAAATCCCTGGAGGAAAAGAGAGATCCGAAGCAGAGTTTCTTGATTTGGCTACTGCAGCTGGATTTAGAGGTATAAGGGTAGAATGTTTTGTGTGTGATGCCTGGGTCATGGAGTTCTACAAGTAGATGACTAGTTCATGGCGCATTGCACTCTAAAAACATTCTCGTTTTATCTTCACTAATTTTAGATGGAGAATTGTCTTTTTTTTTTGTTTGGGGGGAGGGGGGATTGGGGAAGAACGTTTGATGTTAGTCATAATATTGGGCTTGTCAGAAAAAATAATGTGGATTCTCTTGTTTTGGACTAGACAAATTGTCATTGGTAATCTACGAACCAACCAATTCTCTAAACTGTGCCAAAAAAAAAAGGAGCATCTTCATGGCAAACTGAAATGTTCTACAGAATGCAAATTCATGCATACGATGGTTATATCAGCTTGATTGTTGCTTGAGCTTGGCTGTGAACATCGTCTCGTGTAGCACATTAAAGGTAATTGATTTTGGCTCGAGGTTAGAGTTGCTGAGATACCAATAGTCTTTATGTTCAGTTCCAAAGCTCAATAGGTTACATGATTGAAGAGTGAAAGAAAAACAAAAGCATGATGAGATATACGATATGCAGCAAGATAGTACGAGGAATTATGGAGTTTGAACGGTCGCTTGATTGGCAGCATTCTAGTCCATGCACTTTTAGCTGGTCCGAATTGTTTCCTCGCAGACATCTTCGATCTTGTTTTTTTAGTTCTTTCATCATTTTTGACAGGGAGAAACACCTTGAAAGAGTTTATCAAAGAGTCCAAAATGTAAATCAGGAACCCAATTCTGATCCAAAAACTTAAACCTTTAGGTCTTGGATCCTTACTTACATATTAATTGCTCTTTCTCCATCTTTCCGACGGATATAATCCTTTACTCATGAACCTAACACATTTAAATTAGAGCTTCCATTAAATTTCATAGGAAGGACAGAAAAATGTGATAATCATATAGAAGGAATTTGTAGACGTACGTTGCAAGAAAATGAGTGTGGGAACGAGTGCAATCAAGGACAAAAGAATGGGGGAGTTTAGTCTATTTCTGTTGCTACTTGCCATTGTGCTGGATATTGCATATCTGCTAATTTGTAAGCGATCACTCAAGCAGATAATTGATCCAGAAAAAAAGTGAGGGAATTCAGGTTGGAAATGCTTAACCTTGAAAGATTAGTGAGTAAAGAATTACACTCAGATCAATATAACCAATTCCCATGACCTAGGAATCAATGGAAGCCTGTTAATTACCTGGAACAAGCATCTAAGAACTTTTGAAGTAAGTGAACAACATAATATAGGCAAAATCAGCTGGCCATGAAATATGTGGTCATCATCCGAGTTTAAGCAGAAGCAGGGTCAAAATAGAAAGTCTCTATAACTTTGAGGGTGCATTTTAAATTAATCTCTCCAGTTTGTGGATTCAATCACAATTTGCATCTTTTACGAACTGAAGAACAGATGCTGACTTCCATTCATTCCTCCCACAAAATAAAGCAAGGGGGACCAAAGAAACGAAAATTTATTGCTCAATATGATAACAATGTAAGAAGTATAGAGAAGACAGAAATCTTTTGGCTTGACAGTGGAGTCTAATTATGGAAGAGGGGCAGGAATGGTTGCAGGAAGCAACCGTTGCTGACAATTCACGGCCAAAATTTGGTAAAAAAAAAATTGTATCTTGACATTTCACACGGCCAAGATTTGGCCAAAAAAATTTGTTTGATCCAGATCTCATCTTGTACCTCGTTTTTAATAATATGTGTGGAATACACAAAATTTTGTTTTAGTATTACACGTTGTTAAAAGTAAGTTACACCATGTGCAAACAAGAGTTACGCCGTGTGCAAAATGCACATAACCTTCACGAAACCGTTCCTGACCCTGGTCCCTAATTATATGTGTGTGTGTGCGTGTGAGAGAGAATAATATCACTTATCCACCTAAAAAAAATCTTGTAGTGAATAGTGTTTATTGGAATGTCATTATTAGGATGGATGAGTTTTCTAAATTTTTGGAGTAAAATATTGAAGGTTGTTTCGATTACATAATGCAAAATTGCAAAAATTTCGAGAATATGGAATCTTTGCTGAGACATTAAAAAGATTAATAAAGTTTGGTGGATACATGAATAGCAACATATATAAAATAAGGGAATTGATCTTGGAGTGCGTTTGTCCTACAAATGATTTGGAAAGTCTCTATAACTTTGAGGGTGCAAGTATTCAAAATTTTCTCTTGTTATCCTAACAATCCGATGTGAAAGATAGTTAAAAGGTCAGTCATCAGAAGAGTTGAAGAATTTCTATTCTTTTTGAAAGGAAAGTTAAGCATAGTTAGAATTTGTTTCTAAATTTTTTGCTCTTCTTTTTTGTACAATTACTTTTCTCTTTAACGACTATTCATCGTTATCGTTAATAATAATCCTTGTAAATTTAATATTACTTAATATTTTCTCTTTTGTATGATCCACTCGAATAAGAGACAAGAAATCAAATCACAATGGCATCACTTTTAACATTACTAAGTCATGATGGTTCATGCGCTTCTCAAGCGAAAAAATACATTAAAATGGACTTTGGATAGGTTGCAATTTTATCATTTATTTTATTATTAATTTTTTCTATTACATGACCCGATGTGGATTAATTATTAGATTCTACTCACTTTTCGTAATTTACATTTATTTCAGGGAGTAAAATGAAAATACAACAACTAATGCCAATTTAACAGTGATCGAGAAAGAATTCAAAAAGAAGGCACTCAGGGACATTTTTGGAACAAAAGATACGCGAGGCCTTTTTAGTCATTTTGGCCGAAGTCTTCCCGGAAAGGGAGAGCCGCCGCAAAGGATATCAATAAAAGGGGTAGCCGCAAAGCAGGAGGCATTAGAGTAGGTTTTTAGATAGGAAATAAAGTAGAAAACAGGAGAGGACTACTCTAGGAATTGCTTTTGGTTGACTTTTCTTTCATTGGCTTTTGCTTAGCTTTAACTCTCGTACGTCAATTAGGCACAATTGAATGATTCCCTGTAGCTTTTCTCTTGGACGTTGGCTTTTCGTCCTTTGTGGTTGCCGCAAGATGGCCGCAGCTTTTACGTCAGTTTTGTATGGGTTTTTCTCGTCAACAATGAGCTAAACCCCTTTATTTAGTCAAGGAACAACAGATGTTTTGGATCGCCTAACATTATGAGATCGATTTAATTTTATCTTTTCTTTTTATTTATTGGTATTCGCATATTCCCTGGTTACAGTGCTTATGATTGTTTAATTAATTGATTGTTTTGGATTCAGATAATTAGTTAATTTGGTAATCTATTATCAATTAGGGCATTAAATCCGTAATTGTTTAATTGCCTTGAAATAGTGATAACTGGCATGATTGGATTTGTGTCAGGGGAATACGTGGGCTAATCTGAAATAACCCTGGTAGTGTGTTATTTGGTTAGAATAGGGCTCCTCTAATACGTAAGGCAATTGAGGGATTAAATCTTATGGGCGTACCTAGGATTATTTCTCAATTAGAGCAGTGATTAACGGGCGTACCTTGATCACCGATACAGTAAGGAGGGGTTGACTGTCATCACTTGTTTGGCAGTTATAACTTATTTATTGATAAATAATTGGAATTGCCTTTGCATCGATGATCAATTAGGTGAACCATTGCTGAAGTTATTTCTTGGCTGGATCTTTAATTATCACTCATTTGATTTTAGTAATTTGTTATTTAATTTTTAGTAGTTTCTTAGATTTTATTTGAATTTCTTTGATTATCACCTTCTGCACAAAAACACCCCCCTTGTCACTGTAAATTTGAAAAGAAACAATTACTCCCAATTCCTGTGGATTCGACCCTGCTCACCGTTATCTACAGAAATCACTTTTAGTTTGAGCAAGTTTTATTATTGCACAGGCTTCGACAACCTGTCAACTTTAAGAGTAAACTAGCTTTTGTGCAAAACATAAAAGTTGTAGCCCTTTGAGTTATGTTTCCAATGCTTCAAGAATCATCCAAATCGGAGCTTTGTAGCCTAAGATATGATCAAAATACCATAGACTGGTCAATTCTGGGCTTCAGCTTTTGACCATCTAGATAAGTTTCTGTGTTTCGACTTTTTGACCAAGAAAACAGCTGAATTGGACTTTGATGTCTTCATACCAAATGTAGATATATCTCTTGGCTTCAAAATGGTACTAAGATCACCTTGATTCGATTTGTGTAGCTCCAGATATAGTCAAACTATGAAAATGTGTCTGAGTTGTCAAAGCTGACTTTTTCTTGATTCTTTTGTTCTCAAATTGCATTTCTCCTTTTAGACTTCATATTTTATTTTCACCACTTTAATCCATCTTCAATCATCCAAATATCTTCCTAATGCACTTCATTTGATGATTGAATCATTAAACCTACAAAATATGAAGTTTTTACCATAAAAATCAATAGAAATGTAATGTTAGCCACTTTAACATAAAATGTAGATTTTTACCAAAACCTTAGTTTTTTTAGTTATAAAACTAAATAATAAAACCAAAATTAACTAATAAAATGTACTTAAAAATACGTAAAATAAACCCTTATCAAGCTTAAATAAAATAATCAAGATAACGTGCGTTACAAGTTTTTTGCTCCTTTTGTCTTGTACTTAGGGTAACTAGTATGAGAGAATGAGCATTGCATGCTGTACATATTACTTTTTTGTGATACTCAGCCACAAAGTTTTGTTCTCATGATTATTAAAAATAAAAGAGATGCTAAGTATGTAAATCGTTGTATTACGACTAATCTTCTCCTTCAATAAAAACATATAAAAACTTTTATATTATTTTTATAAACTTTAATTGACTTTCAATCTCATTGGAAAGCACAGAATATCAATATCAAACTAAATTAAAATCAAGAAGATAAACTGCTCACATCAAACTCTCCAAAAACACTTGTCCAAAAATTTATTGAAATTCAACAGACTTCACAACTATTTTTATTGAGTTTGGTACATGCTTATATTGTATACTCAAACTAAAATTATATGGAGGAACACGAAGGATAAGATTGTATTCAAGCAAAAAGAGGAGAAGCTCCCGTTACCAAATTCATTGTTTTGATACAAAACCATTGTTTTGAAACTCGGATCGGTGATTGAACTGGTAAAGTGGCCGGATCATGATCCAAGCGGCTTAACAAATTCATCCCCGGTTCATTGATTTATTTGTTTAAAAATTGTTTATTTTTTATTTTTAAAAATAAAAAATAACAAATAATCAGAAATATGTAAAATCAACATAAAAATCCTAAATTTTGTAATATCTTCTGGAGTAGATTTATTGATCTAGTACCTTCTAATTCATCTACCAAATAAAAGAAATATACTTCAAAAAAAATAAAGAATCAACAAAAATATGAGCAAATCCATCCAATATCTTAAATTAAAAAAGAAGAGTTTAACTTTCCCAACTCAAAAGAAAATCTATAGGATTTGTAAAATTAAATCCAAAAAAAGTAGAAAAAATCATGAATATCAAAACAAAAGATAAAAGAGGAAAGGGTAAACAAGTGTGCTCCTTTATCTACCTAGTTCAACTTCATTATTGTCTTCACCATCAATAATGTAAAAGAAAAGATAGAAGAGAAGAGGGAAAAAAAATAAAAAATGAGGCGATGAGCAGAACTTGTAGTGTGGCTCCGGGAGGTAAAGATTTTTCAAGGATGAAGAGAATTGAGAGTTTCTTTAGTTTTTTGTTAGATTAGTCATTTTATTTTTAAATTGGGCTAACTAAGGTTTTTTTTTAATTTGAGGAAAAATGGCCATCTACCAACTTAATTGTAGTAGCAGATAATTAGTTGTAGTTGTTGGTCTTTGATAGAATTTAAAAGCTCAAAAAAATGAGCAGCCCATAGAAAAATGTCCAAGTTCCAAGTCAAAATTCAAAAATCGAACTTGACTAGTTTAATCAGTTTATTCCGATTCACTGATTTTAACCGACTTTGATTGGTTTTTTTTTTTTAACTTTTCATTTTTCTCACAGAAGTAGACTGGTATTATTGTCGGTTCATGATTCGATCGATCGAATCAGTCAATCCGATTGGATTCTTAAAACACTGGGATGGACCAGGAAGGACAATAATTTAATTAAGATGGACTGGTCCCAAAATTATTTGGAAGTATGATATGAGGATGGACTGGTCCCAAAATTCTGTGAAATAAGGTAAGAGTAGTCACATTCGTGGGGTACGGTGATGTTAGCATCAATTTGACAGACTTCGAGCCTGGACCAGAATGACGTAACACTTCTTGAATATCTTATAATTTTTTTGTGAACTACTTGTAAATTTTATATCAGGACACACAATTATTATGCATAAAATCCACTATAATAAAATATCACACTCCTATTGTAAGCTTGACAACTATTTAATTGAGTTTGGTGCACCCATGTGCTGAATACTCAAACTGAAAGTGCTGCTTCACGAAGGACATAGACTACTTTTTGTATAGAAATTCACATGCAAGATTAAAACCATCAACGGAAATTCACAAAAGTTGATATATTGAACAAAGAAAAAGGTTCTTTCGCTGTAGTCCTTTCAGGAGGTACCCTTATCCATACTATATATATATATATATGTGGTATATAATCAACAATATGAAAGAATCATTTAAAATCTAGCAAAACATGCAAGCAAGAAATTAATGTTGTCAAAAAAAAGAAAAAGAAATTAATGTTGTCACCTACCCTCCAAAAAAGAAAAAGAAGAAATTAATGTTGTCTTCGTACGTGTTTAATGTAGTACAACATGATGGTTCAATTTTTATGTATTGATTGCTTGATTAATGTTGATATGGATACATATCGGGCCCTCACAACGAATTAGTTTGGATGGCAAATTATTTACACAAATTTATCTGCTTGTATCATAAATATATTTTTAATCACATTTTTATTTCACAGGCATCACATCAAAAAAGCACTGTATTATTTTTTAAAAAAAATTATCCCAAATAATCTCCTATCCGAACATAATCTCATCAGCCAAAATGAAACATATTTTCATTGAAAAGTACTACACTATTTTTTTTTAAAAAAAAAAATTATTCCAAATAATCTCCTATTCTAACATAGTGAATACCTTTATGCGCAAAAGATAGAGGTCCTAAATTCATGGAAAACTTTACAAAACTGTCTACGGACATAACGTGGCCAATTGAGGTCCTAAATTCATGCAAAACTATCTATGGGCAAATCTATCATTTTAGCTTAATTCCCATTAAAAGAATTCAAACTCCCTATTTATGACTTTGGACAAAATTTTACTCCGTCCTTTAATATCAAATCTTTTGCCAATTATATACCAAAATTTCCCTTATAAATATCTGAACTATAAAAAAAGATTTCCCTTTAAAAAAAATATTTGCAAGCCGCATTGACCAAAGTTACCATTGAAATGTTTTTGTAAATAAACATAGTCCATTTTTTATGGTGTAAGCTTAAAAAGTTTAATATCAAGATGAGTGATTGAAAATTGTTTGGAAGTACAATATTTAGGATGGTCTGGTCCCAAAATTCAATGAAACAAGGTAAGAATAGTCACATTCAATTCGTGGGGTTTGGTGACGTTGGCGTCAATTTGAGGCACTCGTGCCAGTCCAATAATTTACAAAGGACTGGTCCAAAATTATGCTGAAGCACAATAATTTAGAATGGACCAGGAAGCACAATAATTTAATTAGAATGGAGTGGTCCCAAAATTCTATGAAAATCCTACAAAAGGATACTTAGAGCAGTTCTTACTGTGATCCATTAGATTAGACTGTCAACAGATACATTTTATCAACTAAAAACACACTGAAGATGGAAATTCCAACATTACGATGATGTTTCTACAAACATTTGAAACGAAACAAATGGTGGGCTTATGTATTTTTAAAAAAGTTGCATGTCTTCTGTCTATCAAACATCGCTGTGGAATTATGATATGTTTTCTGGCTAACAACCTCAGACACAAGGAGGCCGAATAATGGCTGGGTATCATAAATGACAGGCATGCAAGTGAAGAACAAATTGAGGAAACTAAAATGTGACTAATTTTGCATGGGAATTCTACTAAAGAACGGAATGTATAGAAAGGACTGGTCCCAATAATTTACGAAGGACTGGTCCCAAATTTCTGCCAAAGCACAATAATTTATGATGGACCTAGATGCACAATAATTTAGGATGGATTGGTCCCAAAATCCTGAGGAAGATTGTGTTTGTTTGGATATCATTTTATTTGTAAAAAATTATATAATTGCATCGTAAACATATTTCTCAAGTAATTTTTTATCTTTCTATCTTTTTTTTTTTATTTCATATACATCATTTTACAGAAAGTATTACAGTGTTTTTTGAAAATATTTATTCCAAATAATCATCTATACAAACACATTCAATAATTTAGGATGGACTAATCTTGCAATTCCGTGGAAGTACAATAAGCAGAATACTTGCACCTAGTAGCTTGATAGACTCTCACTCTTTACGCTTCTCAGTCTATATAAGAACCATGGCAAATCGGAATAAGTCATTTCAAATCGAAGGCAAACTTTTGGAAGACAAGGCATCATGGCAATCAACAAGATTGGTGCAATGGCTATTCTTTTTTGTGGTATGTACAATTTTATTCTTTGGCATGCGAGTTAAACCTGTTGGGGCAGTTTCAAAAAATAAAAAGAGAACTATTCATCCCATCTATATATATATATATAAAAGAAAACTGTTCATCCCATCTTTCAATGGACTAGTTTTTTCAGCCTCACGCAATGCGTGAGGATGCCCTGGGTCTATGTTAATCAAGATCAAATGAAGGCAAGTGGATTAATGTAAAATGGTTATATATTTAATACATGATAGGTGTTAATAAATGTGGAGAATTTGACTTTAGGTAAATTGAATATTGCTGTTACTCGTTTACTCATTTGATTTGTAATTTTCTCTTAGATAGTCAGTCTTTGGCTTAAGATCTTTGCGAATTCTTGATATTATAAATAAATGATGCATTCATTTAAAATGTACACGTACATACATATATCATAAACATGGTGACGCTGATCACTTTTAAAATTATGCACACACTATTTGTATCTAATCAAGAATGAAATAAGTTTAAACAAGATCAGTTAGGTGAGAGTGCGAAGACTTCACCTTGTAAAACCGCCAAATCCAGGTCTTCAATTGGAGAAAGAAACACATCCAATATGTTGTTTTTCAGATGGCTTTCTCTCAAGATTACATAGGCAATACAGCTTTGTGCGGCTCCCACAGACCGCTTCGGACACCACCCACCGCCCACTCACTAGGGGAGCTCAAGCAACTACAACTATACGATGAAGATACAAATACACGTCTGAACTCTGAAGCACAAACACAAAAGCCACCAAAGTTGACCAAGCACACAACTGAAGCATGAATGCAAAAGCCACCGAAGTTGCCCATAATTTAGGCGGTGGATCTATTTTACAAATGAGGTAACAAACTCATGTTTAAAATCCAAAAATATGTATTTATAGAATCGTTTTTTCATGCTCGAAAGAAAAATCGGAACTACTGTAAAAGTTTAAAAATTATAATCCATTTCTTAAATTGCATATTTTTTTTATGAAGAAAGTTTATCCTTTTGCAAAAAAAAAAAAATAAAGGTTTACACAGCCACGAGATACCTTCATATTTTTAGTAACAAACTCGTGTTTAAAATCTGAAAATATGTATTTATAGAATCATTTTTTCATGCTTGAAAGAAAAATTGGGACTACTGTAAAAGTTTAAAAACTATAATCCATTTCTTAAATTGCATATTTTTTTTATGAAGAAAGTTTATCCTTTTGCAAAAAAAAGAAAAAATGTTTACATGGCCACGGGATTCCTTCATATTTTTTTTTAAATTTTTTTTCCAAAACAAGAGGACCCTCTTGTTTATATTGACAGTATACATTTTAAGATTTTAATGCATATTATTTAATCCAAATTTGAATTCTAATATCAACTTTTGTATATATATGTATCCAAAAATGATAGTGAGTGTGTTTGGATTGAAATGATTTGAAAAAAATAATTTGCTTCACAAATTCTAATCACCTTTTTATCTTCCAAATCACCTTTTTATCTCACATATATCACATCATAAAATATGCTACAGTAATTATCTCAAATAAATCATCCAAATAAACTCCTATCCAAATAAACTCAGTGTATACTGTATATTCTGAAACTCTTGGTTGAAATGTAAGATAATTAAAGAATATTTCGTAAAGGTACATATGCAAAACAGTGGAAATGTAAGATGCTGCTTTCAACGTGAACCTACTGAAATAAAATGCACAAAAACATAAACAATTTGATTGTAAAAAAAAAAAAAAAAAGACACAATCTTATGTAAGCAAAGAAGAGGATCATGTGCCGAGCAGCTTACAACCGAGCTAAGTGGATACATGAATGCACCAGCAAATTGCTAAGAATCAGAAGACACACGCTAGCAAAGAAACACGCGGACAGGAGCAAATTCCCAGCAAAGCCACTACCACCGAATGACAAATGACCAAAATGCCCCTTAAGCTCACACAAATAACAGCATAACCGGACCATGAGGCACTGTTCACAATCCCAACTCCCGCTTTTAGTATAGTAATAAAGATTACAATGCTTTTAGAATGTGAGAAACATTAAAATGTGTAATTTTTCTTAATAATATGGAATTAGGAAGCAAAAGGAACCAATATTTGAAATGAACAAAATGGACATTCATTTGAAAACTAGAAGTTGAGTGGACATTATTTTGTCGTGTGACACTTAATATTCTTTTAAATAACCCCAAACCTTATCAATTAAGCTAGAAAAATAGCAAACTTGAATTAGAAAACTTTATGGTTTGTTTGGGAAATCATTCCTTCAATTTCTTGTCAATTCTTGAAAATATTATAATTATACAATGGTGAATTCAATCTGAAGGTATAACATTCAAATGGATGGTAGAGTCTCTGCTGTTGAGGTTGAGTGATATTTTTTTTAATTTTAGTGACTTAATAATTGAGTTGTCAAAACGTACCATGATAATGCCAATCAACTTTACTTTTCTAATCTATCTGTAGAATTTTAAGACAATATAGAAAAGCTATTTGAATAAAATATTTTTCTTGAATTTTATCATTTGTCTGAAGTATTTTTGCCTGACAAAATAAAAAGTAAACAGAAATAAATCTGTGATTTTGACCTAAATCCAACAACAAATCTTAACCAGACACCACACCAACTGATGATTAAGATGCACTCCCTTTTAACAGAGGGAAAGCCAAAAAAAAAAAAAAAAGCAGTACTCTCCTTTTGCCACCACAACTCTCCATTCTCCATTCCATAGCACCACCCACAACTCCATTCGCAACACCTCTTGTTTTGGCACCTTTAATTTGGTTTTCCTTTTGTAGAAGCTGCAAAGTTGCACACAAAACGCGAGGAAGGAAAGGTACATGATGAGAAGATGGGATGAAAAGTTTTGAATTCAAAACATTTCCTTTATAAAGTTGCATTTTTTTTTTCTGACGGAGTGGGTGTCCGGGTCAATCCTTACGGGGCCCGACTAATCCCACTTCGATCCGGGAGGAGAGGTCCCATACCCCCGAACACGTTAACCATGAGACTCGAACCCTTGTCGGGAGGCCGGACAATGACCTTAGGGAAGGAACCGTGACCAAACGAGCTGACCCGTGAGGGGCCCTTTTATAAAGTTGCATGCGTGCGTGAGCGTGACTTTTGCATTTAGATTAGAGGTGGCAAGATGGGTGATTTGGGCGGGTTTGGGTTGGGTAAAATGGGTAATGGGTATAAGTGAGTCAACCCATTTATATCCATTTAATTAGATGGGTATAAATGGGTAAGTCAAAAAATGAGTTGGGTAACCCAATTATCCATTTATAACCCATTTATTCTAAATTTTTACAAGCTCATATAAATTCATTTTTAAACTAAATTATCAATTTATACCATTTTACACCCATCATTAATTTTAAATATTTACTTATTATGCCAAATAAGTCTAATTATCAATTTTTTTTCCATCCGCATGCCATGTCGCAAAATTACATATTATTTAATAATTGAACAATGAGAATCTAAAATTTTGGACTAAATAATATGAAAGTTAACAAAAAAATTTAATCCAAAACTTTGAACCCCTAGTATTTGTGATTTTTATTTTTTGGACACACTTTCAATAATATTACTTACTTGTTTTCGATGAAAGTTGAAGTGGACATATAATGTAAGTGGTGCAAGTTTCTAACCTGATCCCCGAAATTCAAAGGAAAAACAGTCCGCAATGATCTATGCTAGACTAGCAACAAACATGCAATCCAACTCCAAATGCAAATAATTTTGAACAGGGCAGGGAGGATTTGATTGGAACATAGGAAGAGATTATGAGTAGGAAGTTTTAAATTCAATACCTTTTCTTTATAAAAAAAAAGAAAAAAATTAAATAATTTTTGACAGCCTTTTTTTTTTCCCCATGGTTAAGAAGCTTTTTTTTTTTTGTCAAAGTTAAGAAGCATTTGGTTAAGTAGAAAAGACGAAATGAAGGGAAGGAAATGGGTGATTTGACGGGGTTAATTGTCGGTCAAAGAAAAAGTCTGGAAGTTGGGGTTGGGTGAGGTGGTGCCAGCTCTTTTTCACCCCGAGAAATACAAAAGGTTTGGGAATGTAAGTTAAATGGGTTAAATGGGTTAGATGGGTTACCCAATTATACCCATTTAATAAATGGGTATAATTGGGTAACCCATTTATATCCATATATAAAAATTTAATATACCCATATTCAATTATTAATGGGCGGGTATGGGTAAAATTAGTTAAATGGTTTTATTTGACACCTCTAATTTAGATATAGGTAGTCAAACATTACTTATGTGGACTGTGTTAACAAGACTTGTAATACGTACCACCGCTCACAATTAAGTTGGACAAAGGAGGGTTGGAAGAACAAATTGAAATCTATAGCCCATCAAATTTATATTTATATTTAATAGTTTTACGTTAAAAGTAAGTAGTAATATTAATCAATTATCATACACAATAGCAAATGATAGTAGCATTCAAAAAAAGTTTAAAACACTCTTTAACTTTCTTTCATATTAATTAGAGGGATAATATCATAAACCTCCTCTATTGAGATTTCTCTTAATATCACTTGGTACCTCTAAGGTTTTAAAAATATCACTTACCTCCTTTATTTTCGTTATTTGTGTAACAAAATTTTTGAAAACCCTAAACTATCCTTCTACTTGCTAAATAAAAATACTCATAAATCATTTTGTTTATTTCAAGAAAACCATCACCTAGAAAACAATCTCTAGTAGTGCTACTACATCATAATACTATAGTTCATAAATATAAAATTTAAAAATAAAAAGACATTTATAAAGAAATGCATTTGACTAATTTTACCCTATATGTTCAAACTGATTTTTTATGAACTTTATTTTTTTTCCAACTTCTTCTCAATCCATGCCCAAACCTTTAAATTGTATTGATTATTATAAAAAGCAACTCAAAATAAACAAATAATTCATACCCTACTCTATCACAATCATAAAAGGTAAAAGATAAACAAAATTCAATTTATTATAATTTACAAATAAAAATTGCATAGTTATCTGAAAAATGAATAAAAGAGAATGTTAGAGAAAAAAGAAAGAGAAGAAAATATCTTTTGTTTCTTGTCTTTTTAATTTTTGAGCTCCATTTATTTGATATGTAAATTATGTATTGAGTGAGGGTTAATATAGTCTTTTTGCAATTACTAGAGGGGGTAAGTGAATTTTTAAAACCTTAAAGATACCAAGTGATATTAAGAGAAACCTCAAGGGGGGTTTCTGATATTATCCCTTAACTAAACTAGTTAAGACTTAAGAGTATACCCTTACATTTATAAAGCTACCCTTCCAGATCTTGCTCCCCCTTGATTCCAGACGCCTCATTCCAATTGCTTTCTCTTTAAATTTTCACAGTTTCTGCTCAATCGGACGTCCCATTTGAAAATTTGCCGTCAATGAGTGGCAATTAAGAGTTTAACGCAACCCTCGCACCCAATCCAATATATGCTACAGTACTACTAATCTGAATATATACGCATAGCCTAGCTGGGATCTATCAGCATCTATAGAGTCAGAGTTGCTGGTAGTAGCAGTAGTGATATGGATTCTTCGTCAAGAGCAACCGACGATGTTGTAGTTGAAGCAGGACTAGATGAGCAAGAAGAGCAACGCTTCTCGTACGCGATGCAACTGGTCAGCTCTGCAGCGCTGCCCATGGTGCTGCTGGCTGCCATCCGGCTCGATGTGTTGGAGGTCATTGCCCAAGCGGGTCCAGGTGCCCAATTGTCGCCTTGGGACATTGCAGCCCAGGCGTGTCCTAAAAACCCTGATGCGGCTGCTATGCTGGATAGGATGCTGCAGCTCCTGGCTAGCTACTCGGTGCTCACCTGCTCTGTTGCCGAGGCGGATGCTAGTATCAGTAGCCGAAGAAGAGTGTATGGATTGGCACCGGTGGCCAAATACTTTGTGCAGAATAAAACATATGCAGCAGGAGGAGGAGGAGTTTCACTAGGCCCCCTGCTGGCCTTGCTTCAGGATAAGGTCTTCATTGACAGTTGGTCAGTGTTTTCACTTCCACTTTTATTTGCTTCTAAATCTATTACTTTCAATTAAGCTTTTACTATGTCTCGCACGGCTTGCTGGCCAATAATGGGCAAGACTTCTGCTCGCTCCTAAGTAATACGTAAAAATTCGTTGCACTATTTTGTGGAAGACCGAATACCTGGTCAGAATTTGTGTCCAAAAAATGGTTCCAGAACCTTTCTTTTCGAAACCAACCTTTCCAATTCAACAATTATTCATGCCCCTTTACAGGAAAGTACAAGTCCTTGGATTTGCAAATGCCACCTTCAAGTCAGAGCATAATTTGGCTGTATATTATGTTTCTAAAGTCCCACCTGTGTAGTCCGTCAAATTTCTGTTTTTGCATGGATAGTTAAGTATGAATTGCTTTTATTCATAGAAATTATAAGGTAAGGGTAGTTTGGTTTGTGCAAAAATCTTCATCAAATCTGTCTAATTTAGGTACCAATTAGAAGATGCAGTTCGTGAAGGAGGAGTTCCGTTTGATAGGGTACATGGTGTACATGCGTTTGAATACCCTGCTAGAGATCCCAGATTCAATGAGGTCTTCAACAAGGCAATGATCAACCCCACAACTATTGCCATTAACAGAATCGTTGAACGCTACAAAGGTTTTGAGCACCTCAAAACTTTGGTAGATGTTGGTGGTGGGCTTGGAGTTACCCTCGGCGTGATCACAGCTAAATACCCAAGTCTCAAGGGTATTAATTTTGATTTGCCACATGTTATTCAACATGCACCGGTCTATCCTGGTATAATTCTGTCCTTTCTCTCGAAATCATATGCATAGTTTGATTAACAAATAGTAGATAGCATGCAAAGACTGAAGAAGGATACAGGTGCCAATACTTTTTTCATAAATTTCATTGAGATGCAAAATATACTTAGGAATTAGAGGCATAGTATTGTGGAATAGAGACATTATTGCTGAGTTCTCTATCTTAAACCTTTTGTTGGGTAAAGAAACTTGCATATGTCATATGGAGCTGATTACCTTATTTGCAGTCCCTATATGCAGAATTGTTTAAAAACCATAATTTCTTTCATCTCGTATAACATTCTTTCAAAGTGGTCTTCTAGCTTCTATTCTTATTAAGGTGAATTTTGCAGGGGTAGAACATGTTGGAGGAGACATGTTTGAAAGTGTTCCACAAGGGGATGCCATTTTTCTGAGGGTAAGTTGAACTCTTGAGGAATTCTTATTAGGACTAATGAGTTACCAGTCGCAACAATTAAGCATACAATACTTATTTAAGAAATGGTCCCTCTGAACAATATATTATGCCGATCTTCTCAAACTAATTATTGTAGTTCGAGTTGCTTGTTTTACAACTTTAAACTCATTCTGAAGTGTCCTCTGTAAGATATGGACCACAGAATAATTGTTACGTTCTTTATCGTTCTCTTCTTTCTTATGATGCTTTTTACATGCGTTCTTTTGTAGTCGATACTTCATGATTGGGATGATGGTCGTTGCTTGAAGTTGCTAAAGAACTGTTTCAAGGCTCTACCAAAGGATGGAAAGGTAATAGTTGTAGATGCAATTGTTCCTGTGGTTCCTGATACTAGTGCAAGCATCAAAGCCATTTGCCAGTCTGATGTAATCATGATGGCTCAAATCCCTGGAGGAAAAGAGAGATCCGAAGCAGAGTTTCTTGATTTGGCTACTGCAGCTGGATTTAGAGGTATAAGGGTAGAATGTTTTGTGTGTGATGCCTGGGTCATGGAGTTCTACAAGTAGATGACTAGTTCATGGCGCATTGCACTCTAAAAACATTCTCGTTTTATCTTCACTAATTTTAGATGGAGAATTGTCTTTTTTTTTTGTTTGGGGGGAGGGGGGATTGGGGAAGAACGTTTGATGTTAGTCATAATATTGGGCTTGTCAGAAAAAATAATGTGGATTCTCTTGTTTTGGACTAGACAAATTGTCATTGGTAATCTACGAACCAACCAATTCTCTAAACTGTGCCAAAAAAAAAAGGAGCATCTTCATGGCAAACTGAAATGTTCTACAGAATGCAAATTCATGCATACGATGGTTATATCAGCTTGATTGTTGCTTGAGCTTGGCTGTGAACATCGTCTCGTGTAGCACATTAAAGGTAATTGATTTTGGCTCGAGGTTAGAGTTGCTGAGATACCAATAGTCTTTATGTTCAGTTCCAAAGCTCAATAGGTTACATGATTGAAGAGTGAAAGAAAAACAAAAGCATGATGAGATATACGATATGCAGCAAGATAGTACGAGGAATTATGGAGTTTGAACGGTCGCTTGATTGGCAGCATTCTAGTCCATGCACTTTTAGCTGGTCCGAATTGTTTCCTCGCAGACATCTTCGATCTTGTTTTTTTAGTTCTTTCATCATTTTTGACAGGGAGAAACACCTTGAAAGAGTTTATCAAAGAGTCCAAAATGTAAATCAGGAACCCAATTCTGATCCAAAAACTTAAACCTTTAGGTCTTGGATCCTTACTTACATATTAATTGCTCTTTCTCCATCTTTCCGACGGATATAATCCTTTACTCATGAACCTAACACATTTAAATTAGAGCTTCCATTAAATTTCATAGGAAGGACAGAAAAATGTGATAATCATATAGAAGGAATTTGTAGACGTACGTTGCAAGAAAATGAGTGTGGGAACGAGTGCAATCAAGGACAAAAGAATGGGGGAGTTTAGTCTATTTCTGTTGCTACTTGCCATTGTGCTGGATATTGCATATCTGCTAATTTGTAAGCGATCACTCAAGCAGATAATTGATCCAGAAAAAAAGTGAGGGAATTCAGGTTGGAAATGCTTAACCTTGAAAGATTAGTGAGTAAAGAATTACACTCAGATCAATATAACCAATTCCCATGACCTAGGAATCAATGGAAGCCTGTTAATTACCTGGAACAAGCATCTAAGAACTTTTGAAGTAAGTGAACAACATAATATAGGCAAAATCAGCTGGCCATGAAATATGTGGTCATCATCCGAGTTTAAGCAGAAGCAGGGTCAAAATAGAAAGTCTCTATAACTTTGAGGGTGCATTTTAAATTAATCTCTCCAGTTTGTGGATTCAATCACAATTTGCATCTTTTACGAACTGAAGAACAGATGCTGACTTCCATTCATTCCTCCCACAAAATAAAGCAAGGGGGACCAAAGAAACGAAAATTTATTGCTCAATATGATAACAATGTAAGAAGTATAGAGAAGACAGAAATCTTTTGGCTTGACAGTGGAGTCTAATTATGGAAGAGGGGCAGGAATGGTTGCAGGAAGCAACCGTTGCTGACAATTCACGGCCAAAATTTGGTAAAAAAAAAATTGTATCTTGACATTTCACACGGCCAAGATTTGGCCAAAAAAATTTGTTTGATCCAGATCTCATCTTGTACCTCGTTTTTAATAATATGTGTGGAATACACAAAATTTTGTTTTAGTATTACACGTTGTTAAAAGTAAGTTACACCATGTGCAAACAAGAGTTACGCCGTGTGCAAAATGCACATAACCTTCACGAAACCGTTCCTGACCCTGGTCCCTAATTATATGTGTGTGTGTGCGTGTGAGAGAGAATAATATCACTTATCCACCTAAAAAAAATCTTGTAGTGAATAGTGTTTATTGGAATGTCATTATTAGGATGGATGAGTTTTCTAAATTTTTGGAGTAAAATATTGAAGGTTGTTTCGATTACATAATGCAAAATTGCAAAAATTTCGAGAATATGGAATCTTTGCTGAGACATTAAAAAGATTAATAAAGTTTGGTGGATACATGAATGGCAACATATATAAAATAAGGGAATTGATCTTGGAGTACGTTTGTCCTACAAATGATTTGGAAAGTCTCTATAACTTTGAGGGTGCAAGTATTCAAAATTCTCTGTTGTTATCCTAACAATCCGATGTGAAAGATAGTTAAAAGGTCAGTCATCAGAAGAGTTGAAGAATTTCTATTCTTTTTGAAAGGAAAGTTAAGCATAGTTAGGATTTGTTTCTAAATTTTTTGCTATTCTTTTTGTACAATTACTTTTCTCTTTAACGACTATTCATCGTTAATAATAATCCTTGTAAATTTAATATTACTTAGTATTTTCTCTTTTGTATGATCCACTCGAATAAGAGACAAGAAATCAAATCACAATGGCATCACTTTTAACATTACTAAGTCATGATGGTTCATGCGCTTCTCAAGCGAAAAAACACATTAAAATGGACTTTGAGAGTAAATTACAATGCTTTTAGAATGTGAGAAACATTAAAATGTGTAATTTTTCTTAATAATATGGAATTAGGAAGCAGAAGGAACCAATATTTGAAATGAACAAAATGGACATTCATTTGAAAACTAGAAGTTGAGTGGACATTATTTTGTCGTGTGACACTTAATATTCTTTTAAATAACCCCAAACCTTATCAATTAAGCTAGAAAAATAGCAAACTTGAATTAGAAAACTTTATGGTTTGTTTGGGAAATCATTCCTTCAATTTCTTGTCAATTCTTGAAAATATTATAATTATACAATGGTGAATTCAATCTGAAGGTATAACATTCAAATGGATGGTAGAGTCTCTGCTGTTGAGGTTGAGTGATATTTTTTTTTAAGTTAAGTGACTTAATAATTGAGTTGTCAAAACGTACGATGATAATGCCAATCAACTTTTCTAATCCTTCGTATAGAATGATCAAAAAATCTTTGATGAATGTCCTTGGAAAATCCTTTGGGCAATGTTCATGGAATATAAAAAACCATGAATGATCAAATGGTCTGTATAGAAAAGCTCTATACCAGGCCTGTTTGTAATCCTGATATGTGAATCCGTCTGGAATCCTTCAGACTGAAAAGTTCTTTTTTGAATAAATTGAGGCCCATTCTCCTGGGGAGCATACCTTTTTAATTATACATTTGCAATGGGCTATTTCCTTTGAATTTGAAGGATTGGGTTTTGCAATAATTTCGACTGATCCAGTATCAACTAAAATCAGTTCATAATAAGATTGATTTTTGAGGGAATCATCAGGACACCAATAGCATCCTTCTGGGAAAATCCTCTGAGTAAGTGTTTTGAGTGTGGCATAGGGAGGTACTTCTTTGAATTTGGTTAGAGTAATATGTTGAATCAAGGGTTTTGTAATGTAAGGAGATTTTTCTTTTGCAATTGGGGTTTGTGGTGCTTTTGAAGAATTGGATGGATTTTGAGCTGCTTGAACATAAGATAAAGCTGGGAAATCTTGAAATAAACTATATCTATTTGAAGTAGGAACCTTACTTTGAGACATTTCATAATCCTTTGGAGTGCGAGCCATATCTGCAAAATTAAAGTCAAGAAATAATTTTGTTGAGTTTCTCTCGAAGCTGTTGAATGTGTTGGTCATAATATTGAATCTCTTCCTGAGGATGACCGGCTTTTTTGAGGACATCTTGAAAATAATATTGGAATTAATTTGTCTTGTGAGAAGAAAGGCTTTTTCTTTTGGAGTCTGAACAGACCAAAAACTAGGTCTAATATAAACTGGGGAGTAATTTTGAATTTGATGATAAGGAATAGGCTGAATTTCTCCTTGTGGATTTTTAATATAATAAGTATAAATTCTATTTGAAATATTTTTATTGAATAGTTAGGTGCACAATTAAAATAGATAGGACCATTACATGTGTTAGTTTGAATTAATGCTAATAAAGAGCTTTTATATCTTATAAGTCTTTTATCTCTTAATGCCATAAAGATCGGAGCATCAACCCCCATATGAACTAAAGGTTTTACGGCTACTTGTACCAAACCTATGTGAATATATCTGTAACCATTATTAATGTATTTTTGTAATGAGTGGTCATTTAACAAATGTATAGTTTGAAATTGTTCGTTTACTGATTGTGTTTCTTCATGTATTTTTATAGTCATTGCTACTTTAAAATCAAATAATCCTACATTGTAAATTTCTTCAATTTTCTGTTCAGGTATAGTCCAATTAGAATTATCTATTTCCATCTTAATTTCATTACTTAATACCAAGTCTGAATTCTTTGAATCAGATCTAGTCATCCACCGTTTCAATTTAGCTGCCATTTTTGCTAATCTCTTCTATTCATCTATCCTATGGGAACACCAGAGTCTTATGCCGGGAACACCAACTCTCTAGGCTTACCAACGGTCTCAATTCATTATAAACAAAATGGACATTCATTTGAAAACTAGAAGTTGAGTGGACATTATTTTGTCGTGTGACACTTAATATTCTTTTAAATAACCCCAAACCTTATCAATTACGCTAGAAAAATAGCAAACTTGAATTAGAAAACTTTATGGTTTGTTTGGGAAATCATTCCTTCAATTTCTTGTCAATTCTTGAAAATATTATAATTATACAATGGTGAATTCAATCTGAAGGTATAACATTCAAATGGATGGTAGAGTCTCTGCTGTTGAGGTTGAGTGATATTTTTTTTTAATTTAAGTGACTTAATAATTGAGTTGTCAAAACGTACGATGATAATGCCAATCAACTTTTCTAATCTATCTGTAGAATTTTAAGATAATATAGAAAAGCTATTTGAATAAAATATTTTTCTTGAATTTTGTCATTTGTCTGAAGTATTTTTGCCCGACAAAATAAAAAGTAAACAGAAATAAATCTGCGATTTTGCCATAATTCCAACAACAAATCTTAACCAGACACCACACCAACTCATGATTAAGATGCACTCCCTTTTAACAGAGGGAGAGCCAAAAAAAAAAAGAAAAGAGCAGTACTCTCCTTTTGCCACCACAACTCTCCATTCTCCATTCCATAGCACCACCCACAACTCCATTCGCAACACCTCTTGTTTTGGCACCTTTAAGTTGGTTTTCCTTTTGTAGAAGCTGCAAAGTTGCACACACACGAGGAAGGAAAGGTACGTCTTGGACGGTACATGATGAGAAAGTTGCATGCGTGCGTGACTTCTGCATTTAGATATAGGTAGTCAAACATTACTTATGTGGACTGTGTTAACAAGACTTGTAATACGTACCACCGCTCACAATTAAGTTGGACAAAGGAGGGTTGGAAGAACAAATTGAAATCTATAGCCCATCAAATTTATATTTATATTTAATAGTTTTACGTTAAAAGTAAGTAGTAATATTAATCAATTATCATACACAATAGCAAATGATAGTAGCATTCAAAAAAAGTTTAAAACACTCTTTAACTTTCTTTCATATTAATTAGAGGGATAATATCATAAACCTCCTCTATTGAGATTTCTCTTAATATCACTTGGTACCTCTAAGGTTTTAAAAATATCACTTACCTCCTTTATTTTCGTTATTTGTGTAACAAAATTTTTGAAAACCCTAAACTATCCTTCTACTTGCTAAATAAAAATACTCATAAATCATTTTGTTTATTTCAAGAAAACCATCACCTAGAAAACAATCTCTAGTAGTGCTACTACATCATAATACTATAGTTCATAAATATAAAATTTAAAAATAAAAAGACATTTATAAAGAAATGCATTTGACTAATTTTACCCTATATGTTCAAACTGATTTTTTATGAACTTTATTTTTTTTCCAACTTCTTCTCAATCCATGCCCAAACCTTTAAATTGTATTGATTATTATAAAAAGCAACTCAAAATAAACAAATAATTCATACCCTACTCTATCACAATCATAAAAGGTAAAAGATAAACAAAATTCAATTTATTATAATTTACAAATAAAAATTGCATAGTTATCTGAAAAATGAATAAAAGAGAATGTTAGAGAAAAAAGAAAGAGAAGAAAATATCTTTTGTTTCTTGTCTTTTTAATTTTTGAGCTCCATTTATTTGATATGTAAATTATGTATTGAGTGAGGGTTAATATAGTCTTTTTGCAATTACTAGAGGGGGTAAGTGAATTTTTAAAACCTTAAAGATACCAAGTGATATTAAGAGAAACCTCAAGGGGGGTTTCTGATATTATCCCTTAACTAAACTAGTTAAGACTTAAGAGTATACCCTTACATTTATAAAGCTACCCTTCCAGATCTTGCTCCCCCTTGATTCCAGACGCCTCATTCCAATTGCTTTCTCTTTAAATTTTCACAGTTTCTGCTCAATCGGACGTCCCATTTGAAAATTTGCCGTCAATGAGTGGCAATTAAGAGTTTAACGCAACCCTCGCACCCAATCCAATATATGCTACAGTACTACTAATCTGAATATATACGCATAGCCTAGCTGGGATCTATCAGCATCTATAGAGTCAGAGTTGCTGGTAGTAGCAGTAGTGATATGGATTCTTCGTCAAGAGCAACCGACGATGTTGTAGTTGAAGCAGGACTAGATGAGCAAGAAGAGCAACGCTTCTCGTACGCGATGCAACTGGTCAGCTCTGCAGCGCTGCCCATGGTGCTGCTGGCTGCCATCCGGCTCGATGTGTTGGAGGTCATTGCCCAAGCGGGTCCAGGTGCCCAATTGTCGCCTTGGGACATTGCAGCCCAGGCGTGTCCTAAAAACCCTGATGCGGCTGCTATGCTGGATAGGATGCTGCAGCTCCTGGCTAGCTACTCGGTGCTCACCTGCTCTGTTGCCGAGGCGGATGCTAGTATCAGTAGCCGAAGAAGAGTGTATGGATTGGCACCGGTGGCCAAATACTTTGTGCAGAATAAAACATATGCAGCAGGAGGAGGAGGAGTTTCACTAGGCCCCCTGCTGGCCTTGCTTCAGGATAAGGTCTTCATTGACAGTTGGTCAGTGTTTTCACTTCCACTTTTATTTGCTTCTAAATCTATTACTTTCAATTAAGCTTTTACTATGTCTCGCACGGCTTGCTGGCCAATAATGGGCAAGACTTCTGCTCGCTCCTAAGTAATACGTAAAAATTCGTTGCACTATTTTGTGGAAGACCGAATACCTGGTCAGAATTTGTGTCCAAAAAATGGTTCCAGAACCTTTCTTTTCGAAACCAACCTTTCCAATTCAACAATTATTCATGCCCCTTTACAGGAAAGTACAAGTCCTTGGATTTGCAAATGCCACCTTCAAGTCAGAGCATAATTTGGCTGTATATTATGTTTCTAAAGTCCCACCTGTGTAGTCCGTCAAATTTCTGTTTTTGCATGGATAGTTAAGTATGAATTGCTTTTATTCATAGAAATTATAAGGTAAGGGTAGTTTGGTTTGTGCAAAAATCTTCATCAAATCTGTCTAATTTAGGTACCAATTAGAAGATGCAGTTCGTGAAGGAGGAGTTCCGTTTGATAGGGTACATGGTGTACATGCGTTTGAATACCCTGCTAGAGATCCCAGATTCAATGAGGTCTTCAACAAGGCAATGATCAACCCCACAACTATTGCCATTAACAGAATCGTTGAACGCTACAAAGGTTTTGAGCACCTCAAAACTTTGGTAGATGTTGGTGGTGGGCTTGGAGTTACCCTCGGCGTGATCACAGCTAAATACCCAAGTCTCAAGGGTATTAATTTTGATTTGCCACATGTTATTCAACATGCACCGGTCTATCCTGGTATAATTCTGTCCTTTCTCTCGAAATCATATGCATAGTTTGATTAACAAATAGTAGATAGCATGCAAAGACTGAAGAAGGATACAGGTGCCAATACTTTTTTCATAAATTTCATTGAGATGCAAAATATACTTAGGAATTAGAGGCATAGTATTGTGGAATAGAGACATTATTGCTGAGTTCTCTATCTTAAACCTTTTGTTGGGTAAAGAAACTTGCATATGTCATATGGAGCTGATTACCTTATTTGCAGTCCCTATATGCAGAATTGTTTAAAAACCATAATTTCTTTCATCTCGTATAACATTCTTTCATAGTGGTCTTCTAGCTTCTATTCTTATTAAGGTGAATTTTGCAGGGGTAGAACATGTTGGAGGAGACATGTTTGACAGTGTTCCACAAGGGGATGCCATTTTTCTGAGGGTAAGTTGAACTCTTGAGGAATTCTTATTAGGACTAATGAGTTACCAGTCGCAACAATTAAGCATACAATACTTATTTAAGAAATGGTCCCTCTGAACAATATATTATGCCGATCTTCTCAAACTAATTATTGTAGTTCGAGTTGCTTGTTTTACAACTTTAAACTCATTCTGAAGTGTCCTCTGTAAGATATGGACCACAGAATAATTGTTACGTTCTTTATCGTTCTCTTCTTTCTTATGATGCTTTTTACATGCGTTCTTTTGTAGTCGATACTTCATGATTGGGATGATGGTCGTTGCTTGAAGTTGCTAAAGAACTGTTTCAAGGCTCTACCAAAGGATGGAAAGGTAATAGTTGTAGATGCAATTGTTCCTGTGGTTCCTGATACTAGTGCAAGCATCAAAGCCATTTGCCAGTCTGATGTAATCATGATGGCTCAAATCCCTGGAGGAAAAGAGAGATCCGAAGCAGAGTTTCTTGATTTGGCTACTGCAGCTGGATTTAGAGGTATAAGGGTAGAATGTTTTGTGTGTGATGCCTGGGTCATGGAGTTCTACAAGTAGATGACTAGTTCATGGCGCATTGCACTCTAAAAACATTCTCGTTTTATCTTCACTAATTTTAGATGGAGAATTGTCTTTTTTTTTTGTTTGGGGGGAGGGGGGATTGGGGAAGAACGTTTGATGTTAGTCATAATATTGGGCTTGTCAGAAAAAATAATGTGGATTCTCTTGTTTTGGACTAGACAAATTGTCATTGGTAATCTACGAACCAACCAATTCTCTAAACTGTGCCAAAAAAAAAAGGAGCATCTTCATGGCAAACTGAAATGTTCTACAGAATGCAAATTCATGCATACGATGGTTATATCAGCTTGATTGTTGCTTGAGCTTGGCTGTGAACATCGTCTCGTGTAGCACATTAAAGGTAATTGATTTTGGCTCGAGGTTAGAGTTGCTGAGATACCAATAGTCTTTATGTTCAGTTCCAAAGCTCAATAGGTTACATGATTGAAGAGTGAAAGAAAAACAAAAGCATGATGAGATATACGATATGCAGCAAGATAGTACGAGGAATTATGGAGTTTGAACGGTCGCTTGATTGGCAGCATTCTAGTCCATGCACTTTTAGCTGGTCCGAATTGTTTCCTCGCAGACATCTTCGATCTTGTTTTTTTAGTTCTTTCATCATTTTTGACAGGGAGAAACACCTTGAAAGAGTTTATCAAAGAGTCCAAAATGTAAATCAGGAACCCAATTCTGATCCAAAAACTTAAACCTTTAGGTCTTGGATCCTTACTTACATATTAATTGCTCTTTCTCCATCTTTCCGACGGATATAATCCTTTACTCATGAACCTAACACATTTAAATTAGAGCTTCCATTAAATTTCATAGGAAGGACAGAAAAATGTGATAATCATATAGAAGGAATTTGTAGACGTACGTTGCAAGAAAATGAGTGTGGGAACGAGTGCAATCAAGGACAAAAGAATGGGGGAGTTTAGTCTATTTCTGTTGCTACTTGCCATTGTGCTGGATATTGCATATCTGCTAATTTGTAAGCGATCACTCAAGCAGATAATTGATCCAGAAAAAAAGTGAGGGAATTCAGGTTGGAAATGCTTAACCTTGAAAGATTAGTGAGTAAAGAATTACACTCAGATCAATATAACCAATTCCCATGACCTAGGAATCAATGGAAGCCTGTTAATTACCTGGAACAAGCATCTAAGAACTTTTGAAGTAAGTGAACAACATAATATAGGCAAAATCAGCTGGCCATGAAATATGTGGTCATCATCCGAGTTTAAGCAGAAGCAGGGTCAAAATAGAAAGTCTCTATAACTTTGAGGGTGCATTTTAAATTAATCTCTCCAGTTTGTGGATTCAATCACAATTTGCATCTTTTACGAACTGAAGAACAGATGCTGACTTCCATTCATTCCTCCCACAAAATAAAGCAAGGGGGACCAAAGAAACGAAAATTTATTGCTCAATATGATAACAATGTAAGAAGTATAGAGAAGACAGAAATCTTTTGGCTTGACAGTGGAGTCTAATTATGGAAGAGGGGCAGGAATGGTTGCAGGAAGCAACCGTTGCTGACAATTCACGGCCAAAATTTGGTAAAAAAAAAATTGTATCTTGACATTTCACACGGCCAAGATTTGGCCAAAAAAATTTGTTTGATCCAGATCTCATCTTGTACCTCGTTTTTAATAATATGTGTGGAATACACAAAATTTTGTTTTAGTATTACACGTTGTTAAAAGTAAGTTACACCATGTGCAAACAAGAGTTACGCCGTGTGCAAAATGCACATAACCTTCACGAAACCGTTCCTGACCCTGGTCCCTAATTATATGTGTGTGTGTGCGTGTGAGAGAGAATAATATCACTTATCCACCTAAAAAAAATCTTGTAGTGAATAGTGTTTATTGGAATGTCATTATTAGGATGGATGAGTTTTCTAAATTTTTGGAGTAAAATATTGAAGGTTGTTTCGATTACATAATGCAAAATTGCAAAAATTTCGAGAATATGGAATCTTTGCTGAGACATTAAAAAGATTAATAAAGTTTGGTGGATACATGAATAGCAACATATATAAAATAAGGGAATTGATCTTGGAGTGCGTTTGTCCTACAAATGATTTGGAAAGTCTCTATAACTTTGAGGGTGCAAGTATTCAAAATTTTCTCTTGTTATCCTAACAATCCGATGTGAAAGATAGTTAAAAGGTCAGTCATCAGAAGAGTTGAAGAATTTCTATTCTTTTTGAAAGGAAAGTTAAGCATAGTTAGAATTTGTTTCTAAATTTTTTGCTCTTCTTTTTTGTACAATTACTTTTCTCTTTAACGACTATTCATCGTTATCGTTAATAATAATCCTTGTAAATTTAATATTACTTAATATTTTCTCTTTTGTATGATCCACTCGAATAAGAGACAAGAAATCAAATCACAATGGCATCACTTTTAACATTACTAAGTCATGATGGTTCATGCGCTTCTCAAGCGAAAAAAACACATTAAAATGGACTTTGAGAGTAAATTACAATGCTTTTAGAATGTGAGAAACATTAAAATGTGTAATTTTTCTTAATAATATGGAATTAGGAAGCAAAAGGAACCAATATTTGAAATGAACAAAATGGACATTCATTTGAAAACTAGAAGTTGAGTGGACATTATTTTGTCGTGTGACACTTAATATTCTTTTAAATAACCCCAAACCTTATCAATTAAGCTAGAAAAATAGCAAACTTGAATTAGAAAACTTTATGGTTTGTTTGGGAAATCATTCCTTCAATTTCTTGTCAATTCTTGAAAATATTATAATTATACAATGGTGAATTCAATCTGAAGGTATAACATTCAAATGGATGGTAGAGTCTCTGCTGTTGAGGTTGAGTGATATTTTTTTTAATTTTAGTGACTTAATAATTGAGTTGTCAAAACGTACCATGATAATGCCAATCAACTTTACTTTTCTAATCTATCTGTAGAATTTTAAGACAATATAGAAAAGCTATTTGAATAAAATATTTTTCTTGAATTTTATCATTTGTCTGAAGTATTTTTGCCTGACAAAATAAAAAGTAAACAGAAATAAATCTGTGATTTTGACCTAAATCCAACAACAAATCTTAACCAGACACCACACCAACTGATGATTAAGATGCACTCCCTTTTAACAGAGGGAAAGCCAAAAAAAAAAAAAAAAGCAGTACTCTCCTTTTGCCACCACAACTCTCCATTCTCCATTCCATAGCACCACCCACAACTCCATTCGCAACACCTCTTGTTTTGGCACCTTTAATTTGGTTTTCCTTTTGTAGAAGCTGCAAAGTTGCACACAAAACGCGAGGAAGGAAAGGTACATGATGAGAAGATGGGATGAAAAGTTTTGAATTCAAAACATTTCCTTTATAAAGTTGCATTTTTTTTTTCTGACGGAGTGGGTGTCCGGGTCAATCCTTACGGGGCCCGACTAATCCCACTTCGATCCGGGAGGAGAGGTCCCATACCCCCGAACACGTTGTCAGGATAGGAGAATAAATAGTCTGAGACGGTGACGTTTTGGGGCTAGATTAGGGCTAAATTGAGGAAATAAGTGGAACGGTGACGTTTTGTACTAGTTTAGAGCCAATTAGATTGTATAAGTGGAACGGCGACGTTTTGGGGCCAGACTTAGCACCTGATTGGTAACTGAATTAGTTAGAGGTTGTTAGATGTCCTATTTGTACCCGACGGATTGGTGAGAAACGGCATGCAAGAAATTAACAGAAATTCAGATTGTTCTCTTGTCTCTCTCAACTCTCTCTTCTCTGCAAATCCCCTTCTTCTTCGTCTCTTCCCTCTTTCCCTAATTCAATTTCTGCGATTATGATTTCTGGACCCTGACAAAGTGGTATCAGAGCTCGCGAATCCTTGGAACTGGTAACAATGGCGGAAAGCACCAGGTTTAAGACCCCTGAGGAACAAATCAAGAAACAAGAATTGAAGCTTCAGGAGGTGGTAGAAAGCTTCCAAGCTTCGCACCTCCAACAACAACAGATGCGAGAGGAGCTGGGAGCAGAAATGGAAGAAGGTACCAAACGAGTAGAAGGAATGGTGGCCGGACTGAAACAAGAATTCAGTGCCTTCATGAGAATGATGATGGAAAAGGAGAAGTGGGGGCCAGAGGCAGGGAGGCATCCAAATGATCAACCGCCACTGCTGCCGACTCCGCCGCCCATCCAGAGGTTGCAGGCTGGGCCCGAAGGCTCTAGTAATGGAAGAAGGGAGGCAAGTAAGGTGACAATTCCTAATCCCCCAAAAATTGACTTACCACTGTTCGCGGGAGAAAATCCAAGAGATTGGATCAGAAAATGCAACAAATATTGTGTAAACTATCAAATACCTGAGGAACAGAAGGTGGAGGTGATAGAGATGTATCTGGAAGGGAAGGCGGACAGATGGTTCCAGGGGGTCAAAATGGAGAAGCCTGGGATATCCTGGGAAATGTTTGGAGAACTACTGTGTAGAAGATTCGATAACAATATAGGCAAGGATATTGTTGAGGAATTCAATAAACTGCATCAAGTTGGAAAGGTGGAAGAGTATCAAGAGCAGTTTGAGGAGCTTAAATTCCTTATGACCACTAAGAACCCCTATCTGAGTGAGGAGTATTTTATATCCAGTTTCATCAGTGGATTAAAGGATGAAATCAAGACCATGATTAAGATGCTGAGACCTACTTCCTTGTCAGAAACCTTTGAGTTAGCCACCTTACAGGAGAACGCATTGAACTTGCAATCGAGGCACTCCAAGGAGAGTAGTAAGACGGCCACAGAAAATAGGTTTGGGATTTCCAGAAATTTCTCTCAAGCACAGAATCCCATCTCACAGTACAAAGTGCCCTCAATCAACTCTTTCAAGAACACTCACCTCAAAGGCAGTTCTGTTTCTGCTACAGAATCTGAGTCCAGGAGGATTTCACCACAGGAAGTACAGTACAGGAGAAACCATGGACTCTGCTTTAAGTGTGGAGAAAAGTATGGGCAGGGTCACCAGTGTAAACTTGGACACTTAAACTTCCTGATTCATGATGAGGAGGAGGATTCTGAGTTTGAAGATGCAGTGGGGGAGCAAGATGAGGCTACGGGCAACCCAGGACAGGTCATGGAGATGTCCCTGTACACTCTATCTGAGGCACTAAAAAGGAAAACTATAACTCTAGTAGGAAGACTGGATGGAGAAGACATGCTAATCCTAGTGGACACCGGCAGTTCAGACAGCTACATTAGCAGTGAAAATGTAATTGCCTTTGATATCCCTTATCAGTTAGTTCAGCCTTTCTCTGTAATAATGGGAAATAGGGCTTGTGTAACTAGTAAAGCAATCTGTCCTAAAGTGGTGTGGGGAATCAATCAGCACAGGTTCTGTTATGATCTCAAAGTGATGGATCTGAGCGGCTGGGATATGATACTTGGGGTTGATTGGATGACCCAGTTTAGCCCCATTACGTTTGATTTCCATAAATTGACTATTTCTTTACAAGGTCAGGGGGAAGCAATACACCTACAGGGCCAAGCTGAGGACTGTGACCTGGACCTTATAAGAGGAAATGACCTAAGAACCTTTATTGAGTATAAGAAGTAGTTATGCATGAACATGAGGTTAGGCCAGGGGGACAGGATGAAGGAAACTGATGTTCCTGGGAAGGTTCAGGATATAATTGAAGAGTTTACAGATGTGTTTGCAACTCCTACTGAGTTGTCTCCCACAAGGGGGGTAGACCATGAAATTCTATTAAAATCTGAATCTCAGCCTTTCAAGATGAGGCCCTACAGGCACCCACACTCTCAGAAGGGGGAAATTGAGCAACAAGTCAAGGACATGTTGCAACATGGATTAATAATCCATAGTAACAGCCCATTTGCCTCACCCGTTCTGTTGGTTAAAAAGAAGGAAGGAACATGGCGTTTCTGTGTTGACTACAGAAAATTGAATGAGATGACTATCAAAGACAGATACCCCATACCAAATGTAGATGAACTGATCAATGAGTTAGCAGGATCCAAATATAAGTCCAAGTTGGATCTCACATTTGGCTATCATCAAATCAGAGTTAAACTAAAGGATACATACAAAACTGCTTTTCAAACCCACTGTGGCCACTATGAGTTCCTGGTGATGCCATTTGGACTCACAAACGCACCAGCTACATTCCAGGCCCTCATGAATCAGGTATTCCAGCCATACCTGAGGAAATTTGTCCTAGTTTTTTTTTGATGATATCCTGGTCTACAGTCCATCCTTAGAATTGCACTTGCAGCACTTGTAAATTGTGTTATCAGTTTTAAGGGAGCACAAATTGTTTGCAAAACGTTCCAAATGTTCATTTGCACAGCACACTGTAGACTACCTTGGTCACACCATAACGGAAGAAGGAGTGTCCATGGATAGATCTAAAATTGACAGTATTATGAGCTGGCCATCTCCAAAGACAGTAAAGGAACTGAGAGGGTTCTTGGGATTAACTGGCTATTACAGAAGATTCATTAAGCATTATGGCATTATCTGCAAACCTCTTACTGAATTATTCAAGAAAGACAATTTTGCATGAAATTCAGAGGCTCAGGAGGCTTTCTTACCTCTAAAGCACATAATGTGTATTGCCCATGTCTTAAGGTTACCAGATTTTCAGAAGCCTTTTACTATTGAGACTGATGCCAGTGGAGATGGCATTGGGGCAGTGCTGATGCAGGAGGGTCATCCTATTATTTTTTTGAGCAATGCTTTATCACCAAAAAATCTAGGACTCTCTGCCTATGAAAAGGAGTTACTGGCCCTGGTCATGGCAGTAACTAAATGGAGACATTACTTGGTAGGTTACCATTTTGTAATTAAGACTGATCATCAGTCGTTGAAGTACTTGATGGATCAAAAGCTTACAACTACTTTACAGCACAAGTGGTTAATAAAACTATTGGAATTAGACTATAAAATACAGTATAAAAAAGGAGTGGAAAACAAGGTAGCAGATGCCTTATCCAGATTGCATGAAGGGAGTTCATTTCCTACAGGCTCTTGTCTAGCACTGTCAACAGTTAAGCCAAATTGGATGCAGGAATTGCAGGACATCTACTCTTCCGACAGCCAGTACAAGGATGTCATGACCCAATTAGTGGTAGATCCTTCCTCCCAGCCAATGTATGAATGGAGCAATGACCTTCTGAAATACAAAGGCAGGATTTATGTAGGTTCGACTACTGCTCTGAGGAATAAGATAATCCAGACTCTACATTCTTCTGCTGTGGGGGGCATTCAGGTCAAAGAGGCTGTTGGCAAAGAATTAAATCCTTATTCTTTTGACCAAACATGAAACAGGATGTTATCCAGTTTATCAGGAACTGTGATGTCTGCCAGAGGTTCAAAGCTGAGCATGTTCATGCTCCTGGGCTGTTACAACCACTACCTATCCCTAGAATGGCTTGAACACACCTCACCATGGATTTCATAGAAAGCCTACCCAGCTCCCAAGGCTTCAACACTATAATGGTGGTCATTGATAGATTGACCAAAGTTGGACACTTCATAGCTTTAGTTCATCCATTTTCTGCCAAACAGGTAGCTCAGATCTTCTTAGACAACATTTTCAGGTTGCATGGACTACCAGAATCCATCGTGTCTGATAGAGATAGAATCTTTACCAGCACCTTTTGGAGCGAATTGTTCAAACTAGTTGGCACAGAGTTACACTACAGCTCAGCTTACCACCATCAATCTAACGGACAGAGTGAGAGGGTGAACCAATGCGTGGAATCTTACTTGAGGTGTATGACTGGGGAATTCCCCAACCAGTGGAGTAAATGGTTAGCTTTGGCAGAATGGTGGTACAACTCATCCTACCATTCCAGTTTGCAGTTATCTCCATTTGAAGCATTATATGGTTACAAACCTATCCCACTACCTCTTGGTCCCTACCTCGATACCATTATCCCTGCAGCAGCTCAACTTCTTCAGGAAAGGATACGCATTTCTGGGAGCATCAGAGAGCACTTAACTAAGGCACAACATAGAATGAAATTCTTTGCTGATAAGCAGCGTACGGAACGATCGTTTGAGGTGGGTAACTGGGTTTTCCTCAAGCTCCAACCCTATCGACAACAAACAGTTGCCATCAGGAAATGCCTCAAGCTTGCTGCCAGGTTCTATGGGCCTTTCCAGGTGGAAGCTAAGGTGGAAACAGTAGCATATCGTCTGAAGTTGTTGACAGGATCTAGAATCCACCCAGTTTTCCACGTTTCCTAGCTAAAGAAGAAGATTGGACCACTGCAACCAGTTTCTGGGAGCCTACTTGAGTTTGACAGTTCAGATCAATGTCCCTTACAGCCAGAATCTATCTTGCAAAGGAGGGTTATTCTACGTCAAGGCCAGCCAATAATTCAATTCCTGATCAAGTGGTGCCAGCTCGGAGAAGAGGAAGCTTCATGGGAAGACAAGGACTTCATCTTGTCACAATTTCCTCAATTCCAGTCTTGAGGACAAGACTTTTTCCGGGAGGTAATGTCAGGATAGGAGAATAAATAGTCTGAGACGGTGACGTTTTGGGGCTAGATTAGGGCTAAATTGAGGGAATAAGTGAAACGGTGACGTTTTGTACTAGTTTAGAGCCAATTAGATTGTATAAGTGGAATGGCGACGTTTTGGGGCCAGACTTAGCACCTGATTGGTAACTGAATTAGTTAGAGGTTGTTAGATGTCCTATTTGTACCCGACGGATTGGTGAGAAACGGCATGCAAGAAATTAACAGAAATTCAGATTGTTCTCTTGTCTCTCTCTCTCTATCTTTTCTCTCTCAACTCTCTCTTCTCTGCAAATCCCCTTCTTCTTCGTCTCTTCCCTCTTTCCCTAATTCAATTTCTGCGATTATGATTTCTGGATCCTGACACACATTAACCACGGGACTCGAACCCTTGTGGGGAGGCCGGACAATGGCCTTAGGGAAGGAATCGTGACCAAACGAGCTGACCCGTGAGGGGCCCTTTATAAAGTTGCATGCGTGCGTAAGCGTGACTTTTGCATTTAGATATAGGTAGTCAAACATTACTTATGTGGACTGTGTTAACAAGACTTGTAATACGTACCACCGCTCACAATTAAGTTGGACAAAGGAGGGTTGGAAGAACAAATTGAAATCTATAGCCCATCAAATTTATATTTATATTTAATAGTTTTACGTAAAAAGTAAGTAGTAATATTAATCAATTATCATACACAATAGCAAATGATAGTAGCATTCAAAAAAAGTTTAAAACACTCTTTAACTTTCTTTCATATTAATTAGAGGGATAATATCATAAACATCTATTGAGATTTCTCTTAATATCACTTGGTACCTCTAAGGTTTTAAAAATATCACTTACCTCCTTTATTTTCGTTATTTGTGTAACAAAATTTTTGAAAACCCTAAACTATCCTGCTATTTGCTAAATAAAAATACTCATAAATCATTTTGTTTATTTCAAGAAAACCATCACCTAGAAAACAATCTCTAGTAGTGCTACTACATCATAATACTATAGTTCATAAAAATATAAATTTTAAAAATAAAAAGACATTTATAAAGAAATGCATTTGACTAATTTTATCCTATATGTTCAAACTGATTTTTTATGAACTTTATTTTTTTTTCCAACTTCTTCTCAATCCATGCCCAAACCTTTAAATTGTATTGATTATTATAAAAAGTAACTCAAAATAAACAAATAATTCATACTCCACTCTATCACAATCATAAAAGATAAAAGATAAACAAAATTCAATTTATTATAATTTATAAATAAAAATTGCATAGTTATCCGAAAAATGAATAAAAGAGAATGTTAGAGAAAAAAGAAAGAGAAGAAAATATCTTTTGTTTCTTGTCTTTTTAATTTTTGAGCTCCATTTATTTGATATGTAAATTATGTATTGAGTGAGGGTTAATATAGTCTTTTTGCAATTACTAGAGGGGGTAAGTGAATTTTTAAAACCTTAAAGATACCAAGTGATATTAAGAGAAACCTCAAGGGGGGTTTCTGATATTATCCCTTAACTAAACTAGTTAAGAGTATACCCTTACATTTACAAAGCTACCCTTCCTGATCTTGCTCCCCCTTGATTCCAGACGTCTCATTCCAATTGCTTTCTCTTTAAATTTTCGCAGTTTGTGCTCAATCGGACGTCCCATTTGAAAATTTGCCGTCAATGAGTGGCAATTAAGAGTTTAACACAACCCTCGCACCCAATCCAATATATGCTACAGTACTACTAATCTGAATATATACGCATAGCCTAGCTGGGATCTATCAGCATCTATAGAGTCCGAGTTGCTGGTAGTAGCAGTAGTGATATGGATTCTTCGTCAAGAGCAACCGACGATGTTGTAGTTGAAGCAGGACTAGATGAGCAAGAAGAGCAACGCTTCTCGTACGCGATGCAACTGGTCAGCTCTGCAGCGCTGCCCATGGTGCTGCTGGCTGCCATCCGGCTCGATGTGTTGGAGGTCATTGCCCAAGCGGGTCCAGGTGCCCAATTGTCGCCTTGGGACATTGCAGCCCAGGCGTGTCCTAAAAACCCTGATGCGGCTGCTATGCTGGATAGGATGCTGCAGCTCCTGGCTAGCTACTCGGTGCTCACCTGCTCTGTTGCCGAGGCGGATGCTAGTATCAGTAGCCGAAGAAGAGTGTATGGATTGGCACCGGTGGCCAAATACTTTGTGCAGAATAAAACATATGCAGCAGGAGGAGGAGGAGTTTCACTAGGCCCCCTGCTGGCCTTGCTTCAGGATAAGGTCTTCATTGACAGTTGGTCAGTGTTTTCACTTCCACTTTTATTTGCTTCTAAATCTATTACTTTCAATTAAGCTTTTACTATGTCTCGCACGGCTTGCTGGCCAATAATGGGCAAGACTTCTGCTCGCTCCTAAGTAATACGTAAAAATTCGTTGCACTATTTTGTGGAAGACCGAATACCTGGTCAGAATTTGTGTCCAAAAAATGGTTCCAGAACCTTTCTTTTCGAAACCAACCTTTCCAATTCAACAATTATTCATGCCCCTTTACAGGAAAGTACAAGTCCTTGGATTTGCAAATGCCACCTTCAAGTCAGAGCATAATTTGGCTGTATATTATGTTTCTAAAGTCCCACCTGTGTAGTCCGTCAAATTTCTGTTTTTGCATGGATAGTTAAGTATGAATTGCTTTTATTCATAGAAATTATAAGGTAAGGGTAGTTTGGTTTGTGCAAAAATCTTCATCAAATCTGTCTAATTTAGGTACCAATTAGAAGATGCAGTTCGTGAAGGAGGAGTTCCGTTTGATAGGGTACATGGTGTACATGCGTTTGAATACCCTGCTAGAGATCCCAGATTCAATGAGGTCTTCAACAAGGCAATGATCAACCCCACAACTATTGCCATTAACAGAATCGTTGAACGCTACAAAGGTTTTGAGCACCTCAAAACTTTGGTAGATGTTGGTGGTGGGCTTGGAGTTACCCTCGGCGTGATCACAGCTAAATACCCAAGTCTCAAGGGTATTAATTTTGATTTGCCACATGTTATTCAACATGCACCGGTCTATCCTGGTATAATTCTGTCCTTTCTCTCGAAATCATATGCATAGTTTGATTAACAAATAGTAGATAGCATGCAAAGACTGAAGAAGGATACAGGTGCCAATACTTTTTTCATAAATTTCATTGAGATGCAAAATATACTAAGGAATTAGAGGCATAGTATTGTGGAATAGAGACATTATTGCTGAGTTCTCTATCTTAAACCTTTTGTTGGGTAAAGAAACTTGCATATGTCATATGGAGCTGATTACCTTATTTGCAGTCCCTATATGCAGAATTGTTTAAAAACCATAATTTCTTTCATCTCGTATAACATTCTTTCAAAGTGGTCTTCTAGCTTCTATTCTTATTAAGGTGAATTTTGCAGGGGTAGAACATGTTGGAGGAGACATGTTTGAAAGTGTTCCACAAGGGGATGCCATTTTTCTGAGGGTAAGTTGAACTCTTGAGGAATTCTTATTAGGACTAATGAGTTACCAGTCGCAACAATTAAGCATACAATACTTATTTAAGAAATGGTCCCTCTGAACAATATATTATGCCGATCTTCTCAAACTAATTATTGTAGTTCGAGTTGCTTGTTTTACAACTTTAAACTCATTCTGAAGTGTCCTCTGTAAGATATGGACCACAGAATAATTGTTACGTTCTTTATCGTTCTCTTCTTTCTTTTGATGCTTTTTACATGCGTTCTTTTGTAGTCGATACTTCATGATTGGGATGATGGTCGTTGCTTGAAGTTGCTAAAGAACTGTTTCAAGGCTCTACCAAAGGATGGAAAGGTAATAGTTGTAGATGCAATTGTTCCTGTGGTTCCTGATACTAGTGCAAGCATCAAAGCCATTTGCCAGTCTGATGTAATCATGATGGCTCAAAACCCTGGAGGAAAAGAGAGATCCGAAGCAGAGTTTCTTGATTTGGCTACTGCAGCTGGATTTAGAGGTATAAGGGTAGAATGTTTTGTGTGTAATGCCTGGGTCATGGAGTTCTACAAGTAGATGACTAGTTCATGGCGCATTGCACTCTAAAAACATTCTCGTTTTATCTTCACTAATTTTAGATGGAGAATTGTCTTTTTTTTTTGTTTGGGGGGAGGGGGGATTGGGGAAGAACGTTTGATGTTAGTCATAATATTAGGCTTGTCAGAAAAAATAATGCGGATTCTCTTGTTTTGGACTAGACAAATTGTCATTGGTAATCTACCAACCAACCAATTCTCTAAACTGTGCCAAAAAAAAAAAGGAGCATCTTCATGGCAAACTGAAATGTTCTACAGAATGCAAATTCATGCATACGATGGTTATATCAGCTTGATTGTTGCTTGAGCTTGGCTGTGAACATCGTCTGGTGTAGCACATTAAAGGTAATTGATTTTGGCTCGAGGTTAGAGTTGCTGAGATACCATTAGTCTTTATGTTCAGTTCCAAAGCTCAATAGGTTACATGATTGAAGAGTGAAAGAAAAACAAAAGCATGATGACATATACGATATACAGCAAGATAGTTCGAGGAATTATGGAGTTTGAACGGTCGCTTGATTGGCAGCATTCTAGTCCATGCACTTTTAGCTGGTCCTATTGTTTCATAGGAAAGCCAGAAAAATGTAATAATCATGTAGAAGGAATTTGTAGACGTACATTGCAGGAAAATCAGTGTGGGAACAAGTGCAATTGAAGACAAAAGAATGGGGGAGTTTAGTCTAGTTCTGCTGCTACTTGCCATTGTGCTAGACATTGCATATCCGCTGATTTGTAAGCGATCACTCAAGCAGATAATTGATCCAGAAAAAAAAATGTGGGAATTCAGGTTGGAAATGCTTAATCTTGAAAGATTAGTGAGTAAAGAATTACACTCAGATCAATGTAACCAATTCCCACGAGCTAGGAATCAATGGAAGCCTGTTAATTCCCACGAACAAGCATCTAAGAACTTTCGAAGTAAGTTGACAGACAACATAATATAGGCAAAATCAGCAGGCCATGAAATTTGTGGTCATCATCCGAGTTCAAGCAGAAGCAGGGTCAAAATAGAAAGTCTCTATAACTTTGAGGGTGCATTTTTAAATTTATCTCTCCAGTTTGTGGATTTAATCACAATTTGCATCTTTTACGAACTGAAGAGCAGATGCTGACTTCCATTCATTCCTCCCGCAAAATAAAGCAAGTGGGACCAAAGAAATGAAAATTTGTTGTTCAATATGATTACCACGTAAGAAGTATAGAGAAGACAGAAATCTTTGGCTTGACGGTGGTGTCTAATTATGTGTGTGTGCGTGTGAGAGAGAATAATATCACTTATCCACCTTAATAATCTTGTGATTATTATTTTTTTTTAAATTTGAGTGACTTAATAATTGATTTGTCAAAACGTACGATGATAATGCCAATCAACTTTTCTAATCTATCTGTAGAATTTTAAGACAATATAGAAAAGCTATTTGAATAAAATATTTTTCATGAATTTTGTCATTTGTCTGAAGTATTTTTGGCCGACAAAATAAAAAGTAAACAGACATAAAACATTGCCCAATAAACAGACACCACACCAACTCATGCTTAAGATGCACCCCCTTTTAACAGAGGGAGAACAAAAAAAAAAAAAAAAAAAGGAGCAGTACTCTCCGTTTGCCAAAAAACAATCTCTAGTAGTACTAATACATCATAATACTATAGTCCATAAAAATATAAATTTTAAAAATAAAAAGATATTTATAAAGAAATGCAGTTGACTAATTTTACTCTATATGTTCAAACTGATTTTTTATGAACTTTATATTTTTTTCCAACCTCTTCTCAATTCATGCCCAAACCTTTAAATTGTACTGATTATTATAAAAAGCAACTCAAAATAAGCAAATAATTCGTACCCCACTTTATCACAATCATACAAGGTAAAAGATAAACAAAATTCAATTTATTATAATTTACAAATAAAAAATTGCATAGTCATTCGAAAAATGAATAAAAGAGAATGTTAGAGAAAAAGGAAAGAGAAGAAAATATCTTTTGTTTCTTTTCTTTTTAATTTTTGAGCTCTATTTATTTGATATGTAAATTATGTATTTTTTTTTTGTCAAAATGTAAATTATGTATTGAGTGAGGGTTAATATAATCTTTTTGCAATTACTAGAAGGGGTAAGTGACATTTTTAAAACCTTAAAGATACCCAGTGATATTAAGAGAAACCTCCCTGATATTATCCCTTAACTAGTTAAGACTATACCCTGACATTTACAAAGCTACCCTTCCAAATCTTGCTTCCCCTCTGTTCCAGACGCCTCATTCCAGTTGCTTGCTCTTTAAATTTTTTACAGTTTCTGCTCAATCGCATGTCCCATAATCATTTCAAAATTTGCCGTCAATGAGTGGCAATTAACACAACCCCCACACCCAAGCCAATATATGCTACAGTACAACTAATCTGTATATATATATATAGGACCTAGCTGGGATCTATCATCATCTACAGAGTTAAGAGTTACAGGTAGTAGCAGTGGTGATATGGATTCTTCGTCAAGAGCAATCGACAATGTTGTTGTTGAAGCAGGGCTAGATGAGCAAGAAGAGCAACACTTCTCGTACGCGATGCAACTGGTCACCTCTGTATCTTTGCCCATGGTGCTGCTGGCTGCCATCCGGCTCGATGTGTTGGAGGTCATTGCCCAAGCGGGTCCAGGTGCCCAATTGTCGCCTTGGGACATTGCAGCCCAGGTGTGTCCTAAAAACCCTGATGCGGCTGCTATGCTGGATAGGATGCTGCAGCTCCTGGCTAGCTACTCGGTGCTCACCTGTTCTGTTGCCGAGGCGGATGCTAGTATCAGTAGCCAAAGAAGAGTGTATGGATTGGCACCGGTGGCCAAATACTTTGTGCAGAACAAAACATATGGAGCAGGAGGAGGAGGAGTTTCACTAGGCCCCCTGCTTGCCTTGTTTCAAGATAAGGTCTTCATTGACAGTTGGTCAGTGTTTTCACTTCTACTGCTTCTGTTTGCTTCTACTTCTATTACTCTCAATTAAGCTTTCGTACACTCCTAATTAAATACGTAAAAATTCATTGCACTGTTTACTGGAAGACCGAGTACCTGGTCAGAATTTGTGTCCTAAAATGGTTCCAGAACCTTTCTTTTCGAAACCAACCTTTCCAATTCAACAATTATTCATGCCCCTTTACGGGAAAGCACAAGTCCTTGGATTTGCAAATGCTACCTTCAAGTCAGAGCATAATTTGGCTGTATATTATGTTTCTAAAGTCCCACCTCTGTAGTCCGTCAAATTTCTGTTTTTGTATGGATAATAAGTATCAATTGCTTTTATTCATAGCATAAATAAGGTAAGGGTAGTTTGGTTTGTACAAAATTCTTCATCAAATCCGCCTAATTTAGGTACCAATTAGAAGATGCAGTTCGTGAAGGAGGAGTTCCGTTTGATAGGGCATATGGTGTACGTGCATTTGAATACCCTGGTAGAGACCCCAGATTCAATGAGGCCTTCAACAAGGCAATGATCAACCACGCAACCATTGCCATTAACAGAATCGTTGAACGCTACAAAGGCTTTGAGCACCTCAAAACTTTGGTAGATGTTGGTGGAGGTCTTGGAGTTACCCTCAGTGTGATCACAACTAAATACCCAAGTCTCAAAGGGATTAATTTTGATTTGCCACATGTTATTCAACATGCACCTGTCTATCCTGGTAAAAATTCTGTCCTCTCTCATAATCATGCTTAGTTTGATTAGTAGATAGTACGCAAAGAATGAAGAAGAAAACGGGTGCCAATACTTATTTCATAAACTTCATTAAGATGCAAAATATGCTTAGGAATTAGAGGCATAGTTTTGTGGAATAGAGACATTATCGCTTTGTTCTCCATCTTAAACCTTATTGTTGGGTAAAGAAACTTGCATATGTCATATGGAGCTGAGTACCTTATCTGCAGTTCCTGTATGCAGAATTGTCTAAAAAGCATAATATTCTTTCATAGTGGTCTTCTAGCTTCTATTCTTATTGAGGTGAATTTTGCAGGGGTGGAACATGTTGGTGGTGACATGTTTGAAAGTGTTCCACAAGGGGATGCCATTTTTATGAAGGTAAGTTGAACTCTTGAGGAATTCTTATTTGTACTAATGAGTTACCAGTCGCAACACTTAATCATACAATACTTATTTAAGAAATGGTCCCTCTGAACAATATATTATGCTGATTTTCTCAAACTAATTATCTACCCAATTCGTAATTCGAGTTGATTTTTTTACAACTTTAAACTGATTCTGAAGTGTCCTCTGTAAGATATGGACCACGGTATAATTGTTACGTTCTTAATTGTTCTCTTCTTTCTTATGATGCTTTGCACATGAATGCTTTTGTAGTGGATACTTCATTTTTGGGATGATGGTCGTTGCTTGAAGTTGCTAAAGAACTGTTTCAAGGCTCTACCGGATGATGGAAAGGTAATAGTTGTAGATCCAATTCTTCCTGTGGTTCCTGATACTAGTGCAAGCATCAAAGCCACTTGCCAATCTGATCTAATAACCATGACTCAAAACCCTGGAGGAAAAGAGAGATCTGAAGCAGAGTTTCTTGATCTGGCTACTGCAGCAGGATTTAGAGGTATAAGGGTAGTATGTTTTGTGTGTAACGTGTGGGTCATGGAGTTCTACAAGTAGATGGCTGGTTCATGGTGCATTGTACTCTTATCTTCAATAATTTTAGATGGTGAAATGTTTTTTGGTGTCATTTGTAACCCACCAACCAACCAATTCTCTATAACTGTGCCAAACAAATGAGCATCTTCATGGCAAACTGAAATGTTCTACAACAACGTAAATTCATGCATACGATGGTTGTATCAGCTTGATTATTGCTTGAGCTTGGCTGTTAGAGTTCATCTACTAATGTATGCATTTCACTCCCTGAACACATGAAAGGAAATTGGTTTTGACTCGAGGTTAGAGTTGCTGAGATACCAATAGTCTTTATGTTCAGTTTCAAAGCTCAATAGGTTACATGATTGAAGAATAGGTTACATGATTGAAGAGTGAAAGACAAAGAAAAGCAAGATGACACATACGATATACAGCAAGATAGTACGAGGGATTATGGATTTTGAACATTCGCTTGATTGGCAGCAATCTAGTCCATGCACTTTTAGCTGGTCCTCGCAGTTTTCTTCCTTCGCTCATTTAAATTAGAGCTTCCATTAAAAGGGAATTTGCAGACGTATGTTGCAGGAAAATGAGTGTGGGAACAAGTGCAATCAAAGACGAATGGGGCAGGTTAATCTTAGTTCTGTTGCTACTTGCCATTATGCTAGACATTGTATATCTGCTAATTTGTAAGCGATCACTCAAGCTGATGATTGATCCCCCAAAAAAACAAAAAACAAAAAAAAAAACCAAAAGTGAGGGAATTCAGGCTGGAAATGCTTAATCTAGGAAGAGTGGTGCGTAAAGAATCACACTTGGACCAATTCCCACAAGCAATGGAAGCCTGTTAATTGCCTGGAACAAGCATCCAAGAACTTTGAAGTAAGATAACAACATAATATAGACAAAATCAGCAGGCCATGTAAGTTGTAAATAAGGAGAAAGCCTCACAGCTTCTTGGATTGAAATGACAATTTCCGGGAAGCTCAGTGCTTGCGAGTGTTCTAAGTGGTCATCGTCCGAGTTTAAGCAGAAGCAGGGAGCTTCGTTTGTATTTTGCACAATAATCAATTGCACCTTCACTAGTAAACCAACATCAAAATTAGAAAAAAAAAAAAAAAAAAAGGGTAACAACAACTTCAAAAACATGTGAGGCGATATTCCATTAGGCTGCACGTTAAAAAAACCACCTTGAAAAATTTGAGCATATTTTTGTACACGATGAAAGGAAGTTATTTTAATTTTACTAATTTGGCAAATTTTTTTTTACCCTACATCTCAGAAAAACCATTCACATCAGAAATCTAGAACTGAAAATTTTTGTTATTTCTAAACCAGAAAAAAAAAACAAAGAATTTAAAATGCAGAAAGTGAGGCAATTCTTGAATCATGGATTCCATAGCCGTTGGATCATTAATAAATCCACATGGGCCACATGCAAATAAGCATAACTGTCTGCTAAAGTAATAATCCTTCACCTCTCCTGTCTCCAGCCCAAGTTAAAAATCTTTTTAAAAGCAAGTCACCGAACCGGGCGAGTTTTTATCTAATATCAAACCGGCTCTCAAACGAGCTTAGACCGCTTCAGGTCGTTTATTTATATGTATATATATATACTCCGCCACCCTGCCCGGCAAAGAATTCATCGGATCATAATCTCTCAGACAGAGTGGTGGCAAGCGTGGTCTGATTCCACCCATTTCTGATCTTTTTGGTCTCTTTTGGTCTGTCTTTCTTCAAATTCTCTTTGATCCAAAGATGCCGCGGGGAACCCTTGAAGTTCTTCTTGTTAGCGCCAAGGGCCTCGAAAACACTGATCTCCTGTGTACGTTACTGCAACCACGCAAGACAATGCTTTTTAATTCTTTTCTGGTTCATCTTGTTAATTGGTTTAATGTGCTTGCATTTTGTACTTTATTGTTTTGAGTGAAAATTTGGGTGGTTGTTTTCATGATTTATAAATTTCGATGACTGAAGGGATGATTTGACTTTAAGATTGAATATTGTTAGGTGATCATGGTGACAAATTGTAGATACATCTTCACCTGTTTTGCACTGGAAATGTACCTAAATGAAGCTTTATATTTATCTATGGCCATTGATTTCCAAACTTTTTCAAGTTGTGTACTTTTGTGTTAAATAACCATGTAGAACATAAGATGATCTGAATTAAAGATATGTTCCCTTATAATGTCGTGACATTTAGTTTTTTTTTTCCCACAATCTTGAATTAATCGTTTCAAATGGATCTGTGGAGGTTGATTTCAAAATCCAGAATATGAAGATCCAATGCCGGCTCATCTCCTATCTCGTTCCTTGTTTTAACTAATGATTGTGGATTTGGCCATTTTTTGTGGGTGATCCAACAAGGATGATCTATATGATGGATTCACTCTCATGCCTAAAGCACGAAAATTCAGATATCTCGTGATGGCCATTCGTCAGCAGTTGTGGCTAAATAATGACTTCTTTGTATGTGTGTTTTGAACAATCATCTGTCCAAGCAAAAAGATCCTTACCACTTTTTGTGTTCTATCTCTTGATGCTATTGCTGGAATAAACGACTTTTTTTAATACTATATAAACACTCTTGCTATGAATTTATTAAGTATTTATCCTGATTACTCTTTTATCCTTTTTGAGCAGCTAATATGGATCCTTACGCCATCATAACTTGCCGGACTCAGGAAAAGAAAAGTAGTGTCGCATCAGGTCAGTCTATGAGTTTCTTCTCTTAAATATATTTCATAAATTTGTGATTGGCTTAATGCCCTTGACCTCTAGACCTCAGAGTTTTGCTAGATTAGTGCATTGTTGTGGCATCTTTTCTGTCCTTGAGGCTCTTGTAGTGTTGTGGATTTCTGCCTCTTAGGCTGTTTAGTATAATTTGGTTATGTTTTTTGTTGAATTCACCATGGAACATCCAATGTAGGTCAAGGATCCGAACCAGAATGGAATGAAACCTTTCTCTTTACCATTTCTGAAGGTGTTACTGAACTCAAAATCAAACTCATGGACAGTGACAATCTCACTAATGACGATTTTGTTGGCGAATCAACGTGAGTAATGCCTTGAGTTTTTTGTTTTTTTTGAAATTTTTAGAGCGGAAGTGATTAAGAATCAGTTGAGGACTACAAATCCTGTCTTTCAATTGCCAAAAAAAAAGTTCAAAAGAAGGTTGAAATCCAAAATTCGCAGTGAGTGCTGTTTTTGACATTCATCTGTGGTTATGGTTACGAATGATACTTTAGATGTTAAGTTGATACCCTGTATATCCACAATTTTTATCATGACTAATATAGTCTGTTCAACAGAATCCCCTTGGGTGCTGTTCTTGCTGAAGGAAGTGTTCCAATAGCTTCATACAATGTTGTCAAGGACGACAAATATTGTGGAGAGATTAGAATTGGCCTTAACTTCAAGCGTGAGGTACTGTACAGACTTTCGTAGTCAAAGAACTTAGTCTTCCAAAAGCACATTAGATGTCAGATCAATTCAGTTCTACAGAGAAGTTTAACCAAATGATTCATTACACATTCTTTGCCATTTTGGGTTTATCAGCATATAGCTAAACTGAAGCAAAAGTTTTCTGCTTTTGGCCATTGCAGGCAGGATCTGATGAGGGATATTATCGGCAGGAGGAGAGCTTTGGTGGATGGAGCCAATCTTCCAGAGACTACTAGTTAATCTCTGTCTTGATTCGAAATCTGTTGTTTTAAACATTTTGCTAAACTTGGTACTACCGTAGAATGGGAAGTATGTTGTTTCGGATTCATATTTTCTTATTTTCAAACATAGGATTTGACTTCAGCAAACAAAATGTGATATTCGATGATGTTTGTTACTTTCTTGACATGATCATAACTGAAGTAGATGATGATGAAGTTTTAGTTGCCAAATCAAAGGTTAGAATTTAGAAAAAAAAAGTGCTGTAAAGTGGAACACGTATCTTCCTTTATGTGTTGAAGTACATCCTAGCAAAAGAAAGTGAGCAGAACCTACGTCCAGCAAGTTTGTGGGATTGTGCCAAGCCAATTTTGTCTAACAATGTTGCTAGAGGTTGTACGGTTCTGGAGCAGATCAACCAGAAAACAAGAAGCAACTCTTGAATGTTCTTTAAGTACGTGTATTTGTGCGATTTTCGAGGATTAATATGTGGAGATCCATTGACGACTTTCTCTGTTTTCCCCCTATAATGTTACCTCAATTCACAATGAGAGGAAATTAGTGCCATCTGAGCACAAGCAGAAACTCATCAGCTAATTCTATAAGCAGACTCATCAGATGCAGGTAATGACAATCGATGCTATGAAAGAAACTATGCGATTAAAACCAAAAATTGCTGCATATTTTTTTCAGTAATAATGAACAATGAATCCCCCTATATTACGTGGAATAGCTGTACACAAGACGTTACTACTTGTTTCCCAACTTTGAACTCAGCAATCACACAAAACAAAACAATAAGCTGATCAACATTAGATCAAATATAGATATCTTCGTTGATGACCAGGTAGAATAGTTACATTCAAAATCCTATAAGAAAGATCAGCGTGATAAAGGTCTTCTTCACATTCAAAGTCCTACAGGGGAAAAAAAGTCCTGCAAGAAAGATCAGAATAATAATAATCTTCGAAACAGCTCGATCAGAACACATGGATATTTTTTAATTTCTCCTCCAACTTGAATGATTCACTGGGAAGACAACAGGAAGGTCGGGATTCTTCTGTCTCGTTGTCTGTCACTCGGCACCAAGACTCAAAAGGGCTGCATTGAGGCTCCAACGAAGAAGTTGAAAACAAATCAAGGGTAGAAACCGAGTCAACAAAGCCAAAAGGGTTCATCTGATAACATTGACCAGAGGAAAGACGACTTCCATCATCTAAGAACTTCAGGTTTTTGACAATAAAGGGATGATCCAATAATTCTTCTGCTGTCCATCTCTTGGGAACAGTTGCTTCAAAACATCTCGCCAAGAAATCTTTTCCCTCCTCACAAAGGTTTTCTGGTATCTTAGGTTTCTCATACAGAATTTTACTTGCCAGTTCTCCTATAGTGCGACACGACCAGACTGGTTCGCCAGTTATCATCTCTACGACAATGCAGCCCAAGGACCATATATCACCTGCTGCCTTACAACCACATGCTAATGATTCTGGCGATGCATAAATAGGCGTACATCGGTTATTGTATCCCATTCTTCCCCATTCATGTAATTCGGTGTCCCACTCTTTCTTAGCGAGTCCAAAATCAGCTATCTTAAGTTGGTGTATGCCATTGTTGTCGTCGGCGTTAGGGAAAACAAGGATGTTACCCGGCTTTAAATCACAATGAATAATCTCACATTCAAGCATAGCATAAAGGCCCTTGAGGATCATGTAAGTGTAACATGCAACGTGGGATTCGGGTATAGTACCTTTGTTCTTCTTGATTAAGTCATGAAGGGAGCCACCCGGCGCATACTCCAGAAGAAGATTATAAACTCTTTCATCTTTTTCCGTGCTTATGTCATTGCCAAAGCAATGGATGATGTTTGGCTCGCCCCTCAATTCGTACAAGAACATACGCTCTTTCTGCAAAGTTTCTGAGAGATTGATATCAGCCGACTTCACAGCGGCTAATGGAGGCGATGGTGAAGAAAAGTCCGCTGGTGAAGCCAAGTAAACCCTCCCATACGATCCTGCCCCAAGAATCTTGCGCTTCTTCCACTGTAAAGGCCTTCTTTCCATTCCAGTTGCTTGTTCTTCTCCTCCTCTCCTACTGTTGCTTATGTTTACAGCAGCTTTATCACGAATGTAGGAAAGTTTAAGGGAGACCAGGCTTTGATTCAGTCTATATTGACGAGAGGTTTTCTTATTCAGAAGCTAATCAATGGCTAATGGCTTGAAGTGATTCTGGTTGAAATCGGCTGTTGAGTAGAGAGATGGGAATAATGATGATTTCATGGGGCATGCTAGATATATAAAGCTACGTTGGGCTTCCTAGTTCATGCCATTACTCGGAAACCCTTACCTTATCATGTTTGGATACAACTTTCTCAATCTTATTTTTCGTTTCCTAGTAAGAATAGGATCGTCGTGCATTGTCAAACTCTCTGTTCTAGAAATATGAATATAAACCTCATCAACTTTTATTCATAATCCACAATAGAATGGAAGTTCATTTAATTAAGAACGTCCGTGGTCGTTTTCCTTTTTTTTTTCTCACTTAATAGGGTATAAAAGCAGGAAAAATAAAAGAAATTAGCAGAATCTTCACGAAAATGGAAAAATGATCCAAAGGCGGTGGATTTTGCCTTCAAATTTCAGCGCGCGCAGCCCTGGGACACAAGCTGTGAGCCGCTGCAATCCTATTGCTATATTAGGATTAACTTCACTTTGCACCCCTAAAACTGGCATCATTTTTTCATTTTGCACCCTAAACTTTACTTTTGAACATTTTACACCCTAAACTCTTTATTTTAACACTTTGGATTTCAAACTCTCAAATTTATCTCATTTAAGTACAATCAATGATTACATTCGCAAAATTAACGAGATAAAGGGCAGTGAAAATTAATGACAATGTATCATTTTGTTCCAACTATGATTTCTTAGCTTTTTGACCATTTTTAGCACATTATCATTTATTTTGATGTTCTAAATTACTAATATTGTTAGCAAAATTAACGATATAAAAGATAGTACAAATTAATAATATCATAGTATTCTATTTTTGCTATGATTCCTTGGCATCTTTTAATTTCTTTTGGCACATTGTCATTGATTTGTTAGGTCCTCTATGCCATTAATTTTGCAAAATTTGGCATTGACTGGATTTAAATAGGACAAATTTAAAAGTTTAAGATATAAAGTGTCCTAAATTGAGAGTTTAGTATGCAAAATGTCCAAAATTAAAATTTAAAAGTGTAAGGCAGGAAAGCGATACAAGTTTAGAAATGCAAGGTGGAGTTTGTCTGCTATATTATAAGTCCAAAAAATTCAATCAAGTGCAAATTTTTACTTGTTAGAAGTTTAATTTTAAACTTGACCACACCCCATCACTTTGTAGGTTTCTATTTGCATTAACTACATTTAGTCCAAAAACAATCGTACTTTTTACGAGTGTGATTAACGTTTTAGGATAATTTTAGAAAGCTCCATTGAGGCTTATCCCAATTTCACTTGGTTGAGGTTTTGAATATCACAATTACCTCTCCTATTTTAAATTTTGATATAACAAAATCAGCCAATGCATTAAATTTTAAAAAGTATTTGCTTTCCCAAGTTACTATTGCACACTCACACAGCAAATTAAGCCAAAAAAAAAGTAAAAATGCAATAAAAAGGAGTTAAGTTGAACCTAAACAATTATTAATGGCAAAAATATGAGGCAAATCATCATAAAGTCATTAAGAGAATAAAATCTAAAATCCCATGCTCAAAACTACTGAAGAAAAATACCAAATTTATCTCATCAAATGAAGACATTTATTTTTAGATGCTACTAATTAAGTGTGATAATATTGCCTAGCTACTTAATTATTGCCACTGGGGGATATTCCTCTCCTATTTTTAGGTGTCCTTTTAAAATTGAGTTTGTTATGTTAAATTTTTGTAGCCTTAAGTATTTTGAAGCATCAACAATTAAATATCAAATCTCGCAATTAGATATGGGTTCTTTCGGAAAAGCAACCAACAATTTTGGAGTAGGATTAATTTATGTTCCTTTATTTTATGTTGTTGTGGGGGGGGGGGGGGGTGTAAAATACAACAATCAACAAAAGAATGAAGAGTTCAGTTTGGTTCAATTGCTACTTGCTTGCTTGCTACTGCTAGAGGTGACATGTCTGCCTGCCTCATTTCTGAGGGTGGAAATGCTCAATCTTGCAACAGTGCTGGATAAATATTTCGACTTATACCGGTGCAATTGATTCCCACAAACTCAAGCACATCAATGGAAGCCTGTGAATTGCCTGCACAAGGAGCTAAGAACCCTGAAGCAAGACGACAACATAATTAGACAAATTCAGCAGGCTGTATACAGCGAAGAGAAAGTCTTACAGCTGCCTGGATTGTAGACAATATCTGAAGAAAGCTTACTGCTTGCAAGTGCTCCGCCGGGCGCCGCCATTTATTTGGTCCCATATAAGCGTAAATGAGGAGATTCATTTCCATTTTTGCACAATAATTATTAGGTAACATTTGAATGTCTCTTAAGTAAAGAGTAAGATTTGGAACCAATCTTCTAGAGAATACTAGCTAGCTAAGTAGGTATCCATTTTGCCATCTAGATCACAAACTATATAAATTGAGAGAAATTCTTTTTTAAAGGTACTTGATGTAAATTTGTCTAGATAATTTTTAATTTATCAAAAAATGAAAAGGCAGGAACAAAATGAAAATTTGAAATACTAAATCATATTGTTTTATTATAACAATCAAACAATCTATCTAATTTCAAACCCTTCTAGTATATGATTATGTTTGTTAATATGTTTGTAAATATTTAGCAGGTTCATGACATAAAAATACTTGCTTACGTAGGGATGGCAATGGGGGCGGGTGCCCGCGGATAACCGCCTCGCGGGGGCCTCTCGGGGCGGGGGTTGGGGCGGGGGCGGGGGGGGGGAATTTTTTCCCTCCGTTTAGAAACGGGGCGGGGGGGGGGTGTATACTCCCCCGCCCCGCCACCCGCAAAAAAAAATGTATATATATAAATAAATATATATAATATGTAATTTAATTAGTTATAAACTTATGATAATGATTTTATTAGTTAGATGTATTATATAATGTATATTAGTGTATGTAATATAATTGATATTATCAATTATATGAATAATTAGACATGTCTACTAATAGAATTTATTAATTAGTGTACTAAATTTACTAATACATTTATACTAAATTTCTAATTACACTTAATAGAATAACACTTTTTTCTCAAAAAAAAGCACAAACATAATAATGAATTAGTGATTGTATTTGTACCATAAGTGAAAACTTGGCTATTTTAGTTGTATTTATTTCATCATGTTGGATTGTATTCAAATAACTTTTGTTTGATTGTTTTTATGAGTTTCAATTGTAAAATTACAATGAATAATAACTTGATGATGTGTTGATATTTTAGTACTTGATTATTTATTAAAATTTAACTATAATAAAATTTTATTAACCCCGCGAGGACAATTTTATTAACCCCGCGGGGGAAGCGGGCGGGGCGGGGCGGGGCGGGGGTCGGGGGGAATTATTAGGCAACGGGGCAGGGGGTGGGGGAGGGATCCCCCGCCCCAACCCCGCCCCGTTGCCATCCCTATGCTTACGCCATATATACAGATTCGTGGAGTTCTTTCAGCAGTAGCTGAGGACTTGATTAATCTGAACTTATTTTAACCCTCGTTGATTCATATTATTCATCCACAATAAAATGGAATGTTCATTTAATCCAGAATATTAGGAGATTTGCCATAAATTTCTTGACTTTTGAATTTTTAATTAGTTAAGAAGCGTTAAAAAACACTGACATACAAAACAGAAATTGTCTAATTATGTGTCAGATTGGAAAATTTTTGTTTACGTTATTAATGATGGTTAAAGTTTCTTGCAAAAGAAACGGTTCTGACGTTTGATATTTTTCAATTGAAAAAATCGTTCAAAACGTTCTCACATTTTGTAAAATAACTTTATCATCCCTTACTTTTAAAAGTATAATTTTACATCCCTATAAATTCACATTGATCAAATTTAATCTCTACCTAAGTTTTCGACTAATTTTTTGTCAGAATCCACCACGGGCCTTGCACGTGATTATTCTTTAAGGGCAAAATTCTCAAATCAAATTTTACATAATTCGATTTATAGTCCTTCACATTTCACAAATGAATTTTTTCGTCCCTAACATTTTACAAAATGAATTATTTTGTCCCTCACATTTCACAAAATGAATTTTTTCATCTCTCACATTTTTTAATTTTATCCCTCATTGATTATGTGTACGAATAGTTTTTTTTAACCTATATATATATATATATATATATCTATTTGATTTCAATTGAACAGTATGAATAATATGTAATATATCTCTATCTGATTTCATCTATACAGACTAATCATAGTTATACACATTCTATTCAATAGATATATACAAGGGTTTAAAACTAACAACTTTGTTTTAAACTCATGTATATATCTATATGATTTCACCATGTGAACCTATTCAATATTAGTGGTCTTTCTCTTTTGGTAATAATTTATTTATTGAGTTGTATAATAAGACCATTTAATTAATCGGTCATAACTCGAATTCTATAGTCATGCTAACAAATTACAGTTTAAAGTTGAAGTTTCTACTTGCCACTTTTAAGACCGACAGTTGAATTACTTGTCTTGTGATTGTCTTAAAATTTGAAAATGGCAATTACTTACTTCTTTTTGTCTTTTCCTTTATTTATTTTTTGTCCAAATTTAATTCGATATAAACACTCGATAATGTTTAGGATTAAATGTCCACTTTGTTTTCAATTTTCAAGTAAAAGGAAATAATTATGAGTGAAAAACTAACAAATTTTTAAAACTCATGTATATATCTATTTGATTTTACTTGAGCAGTACAAAATAGCATGTAATATATTGACGGAATTTTTATATCAATGCAAGTTTAAATCCGATTTTATACCCGTTGACTGCAAGTATACAGGCCGAAATCGTAATGTAGGGTATGTATCTGGTCGATCCCACGAGGAGCAATTTAAACAAGTACTAGGCCCTTATTGTTCTCTATTATTTAGACTTACAATAAATTTGAGCAGAGAAAATATATTGCTATAGTCTACAAATTTAATATACAAATCTAGTTTAACAAATTCTAAATGCAAATGGAGAAATTTCACTCAAGAAAGAATCTAGGGATGTAGATTCCACTTATGGCATAAACAACACAAATAAACAGATTTACCTCTTGTTATTATTCTCGATTAACCAGTGATTCATTTCCAATTTTATCAAGTCTTATTATCATGATGAAATGGCCTAGAGTAGTTTAGTTTTCCCTATTTTCATGGTGAAATACTAATACCCCTCTGTTTTCTTTCACGAAATGCTAAGTAATCCATTTAAGTGTATCTCTATTTTCATGAACATACAACTTAAACTCTACTCATGTGTTTCCATTGTTACTACCAATTCTCATTGAACAATAACAACTATAAACATGCTATTAGTGATCAATCAATAACAAGTAATCACAGCTACACAAGTAAACAAGTTAATACAAGATATAACAAGTGTAAATCACATTCAATTAGTATTATTTAGCCATAAGTTTCATCTACTCCCTAGATTAAGAAGTTTAGTTACTCATGAATGATTTAACAATCAAACTCACAAGTTTATTAATGCAAAACATCATAAAGTACAAGTACAAGAAAGATAAAAGAAAGCTTAGCCAATTGATGGTGAAGCCCTCAAATTTCTGCTATGTTCTTGTACAAGATGATTACAAGTGAAAACTCCAAATGCTTCTCCAAGGACTCCTAGCTAGAGAGAAACTAGTTACAAGAATTAAAACTAGCTACGTATTGTTCTTCTGGCTTCTCCCCTGTGTTTCTGCGTAGTGGTAGAAAGTCTATTCCTCTCACTTCATAATTTCCTCCACTCAGATTTTGTAAAAAGAAGTCAAAGATATGATGTTTCCTTTTGTCTACAACTCATTTGGTCTTCTCTTTTGTTGTAGAAGCATGTGCCACCGATTTTTGTCCCTCAAAATAGCTGAAAAAGTTGTGAGAAAGGTAAAGAAAAATGGCTGTACCACTTGCTGAAGAAAGAGACAGATCCGAGCCTCGGATCCGAGAGTTGAATATGGATTCGAGCTCGGATCTTTAGGATCCGAGGCCTTTTTTCTATGGATCCGAGGTCGGATCTTCTGACCTCTCGGATGCACTACTTCAGAAACACAGACAAGGGCTCGAATTGCCCCTTGTTCACACGGATCCGTGTTGATCAAATTTTCAGTTTTTCACTTCTTTCCATTTTCTACATTTTTGCTTCCAATTTCTTTTGTACTTTGTACTCCGGATGATCCTTACCTGTCTTTCATCTCGTGCATGAATTCCATATATCAATATCCTTCACAATTTCACAAAATTTAACACATTAATCCACTCATTTATCAAATTTTGAACACTTGCACAATATTTAATCAATTATCACTAAAAGAATTCAAATATGGCTTTAATCTTCTCAAAACATACCAAAAGTTCATACCAAATTTGTACAAAATATACGTTAAATATTCACTTATCATATATCTCTATTTTATTTGATTTCACCTGATGAAATAAAATAGAGATGTATTACATGCTATTCATACTATTCAGGTGAAATTAAATAGAAATACACATGGGTTTAAAAAAAAAAAAACTATTTGCGCACATGATCAATGAGAGATGAAAAAATCTATTTTGAAAAATATGAAGGATGAAAAAAATCATTTTGTAAAATGTGAGTGATGAAAAAATTCATTTTATAAAATATGAGGGACTATAAATTGAATTATGTAAAATTTGATTTTACAATTTTGCCCTTAAAAATGATCATGTGCAAAGCATGTGGTAGATTCCGATAAAAAATTAGTCGGAAACTTAGGTAGGGACCAAATTTGACCAACGTGAATTTTGTAAAGGACGTAAAATTATACTTTTAAAAGTGAGAGACGAAAAAAGTTATTTTGCAAAATGTGAGGGACGTTTTGAACGATTTTCCCTTTTCAATCCTAAACTTATATATTCATAGTCCTAAATCAGATTAACAATTGAAGGAATAGGCGAATTTATGAGAAGATAGAAGCGACTCAACATATTAAGAATTGAAGATTTATGTAGGATGTTGATAATTGGTTTCTTCCCCTTAAACCTCAATTCAAATTCGACAATAAATTAATGCAATCTGAACTTAGTAGCACAAAATACGTGGGGATTTCCATAAGCGAATATATTAAATGCATCCAGCCAATTTGAAGTTTGTAGTAGTGTACCATATGGTAAAGAAATACTAATTTGTGCTAAATGTAAAAGTTTTTAAAGTAAAATATTTGGTTTCGCTTTAAATTGTAATGTATAATTACTCCTTTATGAGAAACAAAATCACAGGACTTATGAAAGAACTCTGCTCCTTAGCAGAAACAAATAATAATAATAATTAACATGTATGCATTGCGTCACATTGTACACATAATCTGTTGAAGACCAAGAATGTTTACGTTGAAATCACAAAATTCCCATTCAAGTGATCATGCTATTTTCTTCAATTGTGAAGAATAAAAGATAGATCAAAAAGCTTCAAAAGACCCGTGAACTTATAGAATTCAAAAGATATACCAAAGCACCTGATAATAGTTCTTAGTCTTAATATATCCACCTTGAAACTTATAAGCAAGAAGCACAAGGGGTAGTTCATGATGGGATAAACTGTGCTAATCTTTCAAGCTAACAGATGTGATTTTAGAGGAACCCCCCCCCCCCCCCCCCAAAACAAAAAAAATACCCCAAAAAAAAAGCAACCAAGAAAAAAACTGGAGAAAAAAGAGTGCATACATTAACTCTTTATCCAACACCAAGTAAACAAATGATACACCAGGGGAGGTAATTTTTGCTTTTTACAAAGAATTTGGTGACGTGGATGTCTTGGCGGCAGAGAGTCTTTCCCTCTTATTTGGTTTGACTTTGTGTGTTCAAAGAAGCATGGAAGGTTTTGCTGTTGAAGTTGATTCGGCGGTGTTGGTGAGATTGATTCAATCCAACTCTCTGGCCAAATGGACCCTATGCAATACACTACGTCATATCAGGAAAATAGTAACTCAAGCTTCAGTTCAGATTTCACATGTCTTCAGAGAGGCAAACGGTGCAGCAGATAAATTAGCCAGCTTGAACTTGGGATCACAACGAGTCTTTAACTTATCTCAAGAGCTGCCATCTGCTGTTAAAGCCATTGTAGCTCTAGATTCAATGTCATTTCCCAACTTTAGGGCACAAGTTGTAAAGGAATCATTCATGGGAAAGCACGATGTTCATGGTGGTAACGAGGGCATCTACAAGAACCGCTAAAGCACAGAAGGTACTGTCTTGCAAACATTGGAGAGGAATCGCGATTTATTTCGGCATATCAATCACCTTTTGTAAAATTAGAATGTAGCAAGTGCCATGTGATATTTTTTCTTCAATTTGGGTTTGTTGGCAGGGAATTTTTGTCCTTTTATAAGGGGAAACTCTGTCAAATTTTCTTTAAAAAAAATAATAATAAATAAACAAATGATAACATTAAAAATTCCCGAATGTTGATTCTTTGAAGGGATACTAATTTTTCCATATTTCAATATATATATATATATATATGTGTGTGTGTGTATACACAACAATACACCATATATAAGTGAAATAAAAACTAATTTACAGCACTGAGAATCAAACATTTAAAAGATCTCCATGCTTGAAAACTCATAAATCTATGCTGCTGAACAAATCAGTACTACTCACTGCCGATTCACTGGTAAGCCAGATACTAGGTTGAGAATTTTCAGTACTAATGATGTGTGGTGAATGTGGGCAGCATTGGGTCTCTGATGATGAACTTGAAAACAGGTCGAAATCCACTCAGTGGAACCAAAGGGGTTGATATGATCATGAGACGGATTAGCCAGCACTTGACAATAATGACTACAAGGTGGATCGTGAGTTCCATATAACAAGCTCAAGTTGTTGACTATAAAGGGATGATCGAACAGCATCTTTGCTGTCCATCTCTTGCTAAGATGGCTTTTAAAACATCTCTTCAAGAAATCCTTCCATCCTCAGATAGACATTCTGGTATCTTCAAACATTATCTTCGAATATAAATCGCTTACATCCTTACATGTTGACCAAATTCTTTTCCGCTACAGTACATCCCAAGGACTATATATCACAACCTGTCTCATGCAAACCAACGATCACAAATTCTGGCGATGCATAGAAAGTTGTACCTTGGTTACTCTTTCCCATCCTTCCGTTTTCAGATTATTCAAACACTTCCATTGCATGTCCAAAGTCAGCTATCTTAATTATTCTCATGATCACCACTAGGGTAAACCAGGATGTTACCAGGTTTGATATCACGGTGGACAATATTTACTTCCTGAATAGCAGAGAGACCCTTGAGTGTTATAAAAGTGTAACAAGCCACAAGGGATTCGGGTATAGTACCTTTATTCTTGTTGATCAAGTCATGATTCATGAAGGGAGCCCCGGCCGCGTACTCGAGAAGCAGATTGTAGACATCTTCACCATTTTCAGTGCTGATATCATGCCCAAAACACTGGATAATATTGGGGTGTCCTCTCAGCTCACTCAAGTACAAACCCCCTTCTAGTAAAGCTGAGGAATGCCAAGCATCAGCAGATTTCACAGCTGCCAATGCTGAAAGAGTTGATGACTCCACTGGAGCTGTCAAATAAACCTTGCCATAAGATCCAGCTAGAAGAATCTTCAGTGTCTTCCACGTTATAGCCATTCTTTCATTACACTTTTCTCTTTCTTTTTTTTATTTTTTTTATTTTTCTAATGTCGGAAACAAACAACGTAATAAAACAATTACCAATGATCATAGGGTTTATATAAGCAGTATATAAGCTAGCAAGCATATATAGGAGTAGCCTGATATCCAAGGAGTTAACCTTCGGATTTGATATAGATTTTAATGGGAATGGTAATCTCACTATTATCCGTTTTCTAATGGCAGCTGGAGCTTGGAGTAGATGAATTAACTGATCGAGGCCGTTATTAATATCCCTTGATTAGTTGGATTGAAAATTTCTGTTAATTACAAGCCACGTCTTCTTGTTTTGCAGGAATTCCGATTGAATCTCTTTGTTGCTCAGTTACGTAAATAACAGTTTCTCTTTTATAGGAAAACAAAAAGATACTATTAAATTTTCCTCTCAAAAAAAAAAAAATGGTGTAGTAACATTCATCTTGAGGCCCCTCTTTTTCTTATAATTTCATTTTCACAACTTATGCTATATATACATTATTTGTTTACTTTATCTTCTTATTTGACTACCGGTATCCAAAACATTCTGAAACATGAAGCTTTACAATAGATAGATTTTCTGTCCGATTCGCTCAATTAAAGAAAATTTAGGCGTCATATAAATTGTATGACTAGACCTTATTATACGAGAAAATATTGGTCAAATATACCTCCAGTACTCAATAACTATAAAACTAAAAATCAAAACTACAATTAAAGCTATAGTCAATAAAGTCATCGTCTAGATTTGGATTTTTTTTCATGATTTAATAGTACAATCATGAAAGTATGTGGAAGCAAAGTGATGGAGTTTTCCATTCTAATATTCTATTTTAGTTTGACCGCCCATGAATGATAGATCGATCATGGATTGAATCACAGTGTTACTATGTTTAAAAAAAGTTCAACTTAGTTGCATAAGTTAATTGGTCGGTTGAAATCTATAATGTCACTCTAGATATATTGTGGTTATCTTACAAATCACCTAATACACTTAATTCTTATGGCAAATTTCTTAAGTAAACAGGATAAGATTTTGAGATTACAAGATATATATATATCTTATATTTATAATTTTATAAATATATATATTTTTATATTTATATGTGTGTGTGTGTGAAAGTATGTAATGGTGCACAATATATAGTGCAAATTACGGTACTTTGAGTAACTAATCGCGGCCACAAGGCACCTAAGTGCCTTTGTGTGCCTTTAGTCAAGGTTTCGACCCTCTATCATTGCCATTCAATTTGTAGCTTCTTATTTTTAAATTGAGTAGACACTATGGTTTGACGGTAGTTTTAGTTTTTGTTGGTTTCTCAGTATCTAGTTCAACTTGTCCCTTCCCTCTTAGGTGTCATTTGACCCCCAAAAAAAAAACTCAATACAGTATTGTTGATTTTTCAGTATTCAGTTGGACATGTCCCTTCCCCTTTAGGTGTCATTTGACCAAAAAAAAAAAAAAAAACCTCACTAAAGTGGGAAGGATTTGTTTAAACATTTTATGGTTCGTCCTTTTTAGGGCTGCAAATGAATCAAATCGCTTAAGTCAAAATTCGACTTAAGTTTGATCAATATCAAACTCGAGTCGATCTCAAATTAGTCAAATTGAACTCGAGTTCAAAAATATTAAACTGGTTAACTCGCGAGTTCAATTATATACATATATATATATATTTTTTATTTTAATAATAAAATTACATATATATTTCTAATATTTTATTATTTATTAAGAAAAATATTATATTATTTATTTTTCTAAAAATAAAATAATTATTTTTTCGCTCGCAAATTTGAGTCGAACTCGAGTTTGAACTTTAAATTAGCAGCTTGTTGAGTTGAGTTAGATAAAATTAAGTCAAAATTTGACTCGATTAGGTCAAAATCCGACTCGACTCGACTCATTTGCAATCCTAGTCCTTTCCTTGTACTCAGCACACACAAAAATAAAATACGTAGCATACACCATTGGCAAGTAAAGGACCATTTCAAGCTCAAACATCCAAAAGTTGCTGATGATATTACTGATAATGTTTACAGCTAAACAGCAAGAAGAAGATTAGATTAATCAAACAATACAAAACGCAGAACTTTAAATTTTCAACATATGCATATGCTACGAAGGGGGTTTGAGTTATCCAATTTAAACAAAATACGATGAAGGAATGACTCATTGCTAGCCAGCTTGTCTCACTCATCCTCACTACTGCTTGTCTTCCACGACGTCAGATTCTTGAGCTTTTTCAGGGATAATCTCTGGACCAAATCCACGGAGCCTGCGTGATGATCTTAGGGGAACAGGTTTAGTCAAAGATTTGGCGACGCCTTTTCCCTTTTTTGATGAAGTTGCACCTTCATCCAGCTTTTTATCAACTGCAACAGCTGATCAAAGATAGGAGAATCAGGGGGAAATGTAAACAAGGGAAAACTAGCAAAGTAATTTAAATTCGAATCCCTCAAGCTGGACAAATTAAACTTAGAATTCTCATAAAATTACTCTTTTTTGTTTTTTCTTCGAAGGGAAATAAGCATAATGACACACCATGATCAGAGACTTGGGTGCTGGAGCTGGGTAGTTTCTTGCTGGATACTGCAACTAGAGCTTGTTCCTTTGGCTTAGAATGTGCAGGTGGCTACAAGTAAATAGAGTTAATAAATCAAGTTATCTGCAGGCAAAGTTAATTTCCATCTTATGCTACCCGAATTTTTTTGAAAAAAAAAAAGTACATTCCCTCTCAAGTTTAAATACTGATGCAAAGAACCCAAAAGACCTATATAAATACCACCCCCCCCCAAAACACACACACACACACACTCACTCATATACACTTAACTTTAACTCGGTGACCCTTCTAAGTGTTAGAAAGTTACCGCAGTGTGGGCCTTGAGCTCATGTCTCTTGTCTACTTCTTCTTCTTCTGATGAAGAATCATCTTCTGAGGATTCCCACTCATCTTCTGAGCTGGTATCAGCTAATTGTGCAGGATGAAAACCCTGCAACAGGTGTTTGTGTTTAGGCATGTAATATTGTTATTAGGATCCAACATTTGGATGGATTAAGCAACCGTAAGTGTAAACCTGCAGGAAATAGGAAAGTGCTTGAAGTTCAAACTCACAGGCTCATAGATGGAAATTTGCTTGCGTTTAGCAAAGGCCACATATCTCATCAGATCTTCCATTGTGAAAAATTTTTGGCCGATCACATTTGTGTAACACTGCATCAATGGAAAAAGAAATTAGTAATATAATTTCCCCGTAACTGTATCACAAGGCCCTCAAAAGAATTTCCACGCTTCCATGACGAGGCACAATAACCCATATAACTTCTGATTAGTAGGCACAATAACCCATATAATTTCATATTTATCATGTATCGAATTATCATAATAAAATAAGATAAAAGTTGCAAGAAATGGTTGAAGGTTTTAAGATCCTAATCAATAACTCTATAGTCCTATTTCTCTTCAACATTTATTAAAGAGCAGCAAATGATTTCAAATGATGCGCACATGTCTAGATGTATGTATGCACTCCAGATATATTTATCTTCCTTTAATGTTTTACGAACATTTACTTATACAAATTTTCTTGATTTGAACATTTATAGACTTGAGAGTGGAAGTGATCAATAGTCACTGAATTCAAGAAGACTATATAGACTTGTTTGTTTCTTCTTACAAAGTTGTTTATGGATTACTTAACAATATGAACATCGTAATGATTACTATTATCATACTGAGCACAATAATGAACTAGGTAACCGATCAAAATGGGTTTCGAAAGATTTAACTAATAAGATAAAGAAACAATTAGAAAAGAAGATTGAACTTGGCATGCAAATAAGTAAAGACATGTCTTTGTGTAGGTAAAATCACTAGTTCAACTCTTGGGGTAGATATAGATTAATATCTACCTACTCGGTTTCATAAACCGGTGGCCATTGAACCTGCTGGTTCTATCAACCCTGTGATTTCAGATTTTCCTTCCTTGTCAGATCCTATTTGAGATCCAGTGCGATTAAATTGTCGATTTTTCAATCGAGCCAAGTCATGTTTAATGGTGTATGCTTACATGTTGAACTTCTAACAGTGCCCCGATGAGTAAAAATATTCTGATTAAATTTTTTTTTCGATTAAAGGCTTCATTCATTGATTGAAATGAACTTAGAAGATACATTTGGAATAAGCAAGAAAGCCAAATGAAAAGAAAAGGGTTTAGAACAGATTAAGAAAAAAAGTTCAACAAAGAGAGCATTTGCATAAGAATAATCCACAAATTTACAACCATCTCCACAACGCATTTAAAAGTTTGCCTAAATAAAAAATCATGTAAAATCTCCATTTTTTTACCCTTTTACGCTTTTTGTAAATTAAAAGAAGTGGTCGGTGTACATGCATCTAAAGATAAACAGTATATGTGTTTCACCCAAGAAAAAGAAACTGTTCATCATCACACGACATTGCACCTCTGCTTAAATTTAGCACGTTGATACGCATTACACATGTATATACCTTTACCACTTCCCCATTGCGTTTTTCATGATCAACAACTCTCCATCCTTCCGGTATTTGGGGCTCTTCATCAGTAGCACTAGCACTGGCGCTTGCTTGCTGATTTTTGGGTGGACGGAGCAAAACCATCTGAAATTTTCACTCAAGATCTCTGAAGGACCTCTCCTGGTATTGAAGTTGGATAATTGTAAACTAAAAAGGGTGGTGATAGGGGTGGTTTGAAGTAGTATTGAGCCAGTAAGGCAGTAAAGCTAAACCATCTTAAACGGTGGGCGTCATGAGCGTTACAAAACAACAGGTTGTTGAAGAAAAAGACAAGATATGATTCGAGAGATACATTAAAGGTAGGAGACGTGTTTTGCTTCTAAGCTTTGATGTGGTGAAGGAGTTCAAAGTGGAGAGCAATCCTACGAGATGAAGCTTGAAATGTGTCTTTTACTGGTGCAATTAACGTGGTGAGACAGATAGACATCACTAGGTCATCTTTTATGGTCATAAGTTAGTGGAAATCTTTTTTTTTTTTTGGGAGTTTGTTCTTGATTTTTCTCTTTGTTGGTATTTTTCTGGGGGTTGTTTCGGGCCAGAAGGAGCTTGCAGTCTAGATAGGAAACTCTGTATATGTTTTGCAGTTCATTGAGCAATAATTATTAGTCTTAGTTGTGAATAGTTAATGTTAATGATTTATTATATTTTGTTTATTTATGTGGATACAGTCACTTTTGTGAAACTATTTTAGTTTAAAGATTGAATATCATAATGCTCTTTTCATACTATTACTTCTTCAAAACTACTTAGCTGTGGAAGTAAATGTTTATAACAGCGAGCTTTTTTTTACCATATTTTGAGACATGATAATCCTATCAGTTCAAGTACTAATTAACTTTTTTTTTTCATTGGAGGCTGACATGCCATTAAACTGTAATAAGTAAATTTTAAGAGCTACAAATTGCTCTATAAGGATTTTTTTTTAATCATCAATATTTGAGTACTTTAAAAGCCAAAACTTATGTATGCATACCTCTAAAGATATAATAACCATTTTAGGAGAAAAAAGTAAATAAGGATACTTAAGATATGGCAAACAATGCTACACCACATAATTCAGTCATGGACCATTATAAGGAAAAGAAACAAAGAAAATCTTTCGGGTAGTGTGTGTGTGTGTTTAGCAAATTGACTTCTTTTGCTTTTTTTTTTTTCTACCCCTTAATGACTTTACAAGGAAAAAAATTTCAAACTGAATTTCTTTTCATTTCTTTTTCCTTCTTAGACTTACCTTAATAGGAAAAACATTAAATGTGAGCAAACAAGTACCCTTGACCTTTTTTTTTTCTTTTTGGCATTTCAGTTCGTATACTTTGATTTCTAAGAATTCATCCCAGTTTTAAAATTTTCATTTAATGCCTTCTAAATCCAGGTACGACAATGCCCCTTAGTTAAAAAGCTCGCTCCAAAGACCGGAAATTCAAAAATAAAAAATTATTGTACAGGTGCACAAAGGAAAACAAAATCTATTTGCAATTTATCCAATATTTACAATGGTTCTTTACATTTTCGTGGTAGCAGTTTAATACCAGAATTTCTCAGATAGGCTAAGGCTTTTTAGGAGATTTATATACTTGATATTATTTGCTAGAGAAATTTTGTTGGTTGGGAACTCTACCATTTCTAGTGTATTCATTGATGGGACATTATAACTTGTAATGTATACTATAAGATGCGCAAAAACAAGCAAATATATACGACCCATAACACTAAAGAACATGTTCATTTAACAAGCCTCTTCAATGCAACAAGGAAATGTTTACTTGCGATATAGTACAAAACTAAATCCCCCTCTTCTTCTTTGTGGCACCGGTACTCCGATCTAGCTGCTGGAGGATTCTTGGATCCATGTTGAACGTCGATCAAAGTTGACGTCCTGCTTATTTATAGCTTCAGATCCTGCCGTAGGTCCAGTTGCTTCTGGACCAAGCAGAATCATTCGGTGATGAAGCAATGAGGGTACCTGCATGTGTGGTCTCTAGGATTTTGGTTGAGTACATATCAGACGTTCACTTCTGTGTATTAGCAAATGTTGTAGCCACAAAATAAAGATGCAGCTGAGAATAGATTATTTTTGAAAATGAAAACAATGGTTTTAACTCTTAATCAATACCCTACGGGAAAGAAAAATTAATTATAGAAAATCATGATAGGAAGAAAAAACCAAGAAAAAAAAAAAGGAAACATCATAGCGTTAAATCAGGTGTATTGCCAAAATTTTTGACAATCCAGAGAATTTCATCTCTGATAATAATGAATACCTAAATATCAACGATGATAGCCCGGTTTTACCTAGACAGCAGTTACAAGAGTACTCAGCACTGAAACCTAAACAGCTCTCTGGATTTCTAGGATCTCTCAGAGCTGTATTTATGGACATAGACACGAGTATTTGGTGTGTAAATGATAAAGAGGCTAGTCGTTTGTTATAGGGCAAATTACACTTTACCCCCTTTAGTTTAGTATTTTTGTACATAGTCCCCTTATGATTTCAAAAACTATACATAATCCCCTCATGATTTGGATTAAAATGTCAAAATGATAGAATTTGCAAGTCATAACGGAGTCACCTAAAATGTCAAATATACTCCTATGTAAAGTTGAAAATTATTTATTAACCACGGGGGTTATGTATATATTTTGAAAATCATAAGGGGGTTATATGATAAAATATTAAATTATAAGGGAATTATATAGTAAAACACAAAACCATATAGGGTTAATGCGTCATGTATATTATATTTATGTATTTTGATCACTTTAACCATTTTAATTTTGGAAAAATCGGCAATTTAGTCCCTAAACTTTTTTTTCGTCGATTTAGTCCCTATACATTATTTATAGCCAATTTAATCCTTAAACTTATATTTCGATTCCAATCAAGGAGCTTAGCGGTGGCGCCACCGCAAAATTTCCATCAGCTTCCCAATCGAGCAACCCAGAAGGGGTATTTTAGATACTTCCGTTCTGGAGCCTTAACCAAAATAAACCGAAACAAAAGTCTCATGAGAAATACCCACCCAAAACCCAAAATGAAAACAAAAAATTTGTTGGACAAAAATTTCTTGCTCAGCTCTCAGAGAAGAGGGGTGGTGGCCTGGTGGCATAATTTCCATTACTGGGAATAGGAATTGGTGAAGTACAGTGAAGAAAAGACTGGCAAAAGAATCTGTGGCCTAAATATGGCAAAGCAGTGGAAAACACCATCTGTTTAGTTCCTCGGAAACCTCCTCAGTCCTCCAGGCCCACCCCAAACCAAGGCGAGCCCGCTTTCAGCATTATCTGTACCTACACTTGTCAACTACTCCCACTATTAAGCTATCTAGGATTCCCCGGTTGGATCCAAGAAGAAGAGCTGAAACCCTTTGCAAATTAAGAAGAAGAGGGACCAAAGGGAAGAGTAGTTTGTCTGCAGGAGGAAAAGGGACTTGACGTGACCAGAAGAGTTGATGTGTGCTGTATAGGAATGATTTTGATGCGTAAAAGTTGTTGCATGGGGTGGGAGTGGAGAAATTAATCGAATCGGAGCCTGATCAATTGGCAGCACAGGGTTAGCCTTCGGAAGATATTAATTAGTCCTGATTCAGTTCCTTTCCACTTTTGCGGTTTTGCCTGCTTCATCTCCATTCGAGTTTGATTTTTCGTTCTGGGCTTGCTACAAAGAGATGAAAGAGCACACAAAGAGATGAAGCTTGCAATGTGTCTTTTACTGGTGCAATTAAGCTGGTGACTGGTGAGATAGGCATCACTAGGTCATCTTTTATGGTCATAGGTTAGTGGAAATCTATTTTTTTTTTTTTTTTGAGTTTGTTCTTGTTTATTCTGTTTGTTGGTATTTTTCTGGGGGTTGTTTCGGCCAGTAGGAGCTCTCAGTCCAAATGGGAAACTCTATATGGTTTTGTGGTTCATTGAGCAGTAATTATTGGTCTTAGTTGTAAATACTTAGTGTTAGTGATTTATTATATTTTGTTTCTTTATTGGATACAATCACTTCTCGAAGTACTTAATTTTGAAAATTGAATGTCATTATGACTAGTTATTTATATTTTATATCTTACTTTTCATACGATGACTTCTCCAAAAACTACCTATTTGTGGAATTAAATGTTCATAAGAGTGAGTTGCTTCCTCACCCCTTCCCCTCCTTTTGTGGTTCAAAGTTACCACATTTTGAGACATGATATTCCTATCAGTTCAAGTACTAATTACCATTTTTTTTTTTTTTTTGCATTGGAGGCTTGACAGGCCATTAAACAGCAATAATTAAAATTTCAGAGCTACAGATTTCTCTAAAGGATATTTTGTCATCAATCTTTGAGTATTTTAAAAGCCAAAACTTGTGTATGCATACCTCTAAAGAGAAATAACTCATTTGGCAGAAAAGAAAGTATATAAGGATACTTAGGATATGGTAACAACGCTACACCACATTACACAGTCAAACACCATTATAAAGAAAAAGAAAGAAAATCTTTCTTTCATGTATGTGTGTGTATGTGTTTGTATGTATATATATACGTAGGCATTAGGCATGTTAATGGATAGGATCTTATTCAGATCCAACACAGACCCAACGTGCTTGGGTAAGGTTTGGATTTAATTTTTCAAATCTAAATCCTATCCAAACCCAGACTCTGTAAAAAAGTTGTGGATCTGGGTAGAGTTTAATTTTTATGATTAATATCCAAATTCAAACACATATCAAATCCTATCCAGACCCATGTATATATAATTAAAATTATATATATTACCAAATTTATAAAATATTCTAATATTCTATGGTTGGATCAAATACAGTAAGATTTCATGATTGTTTTCTTTTTTTAATCTAATCCTAATTGTCATTGTAATTAGCACAAATTTTTTCAGAAAAAGAGAAAAAATAAAAAAAATAAATGAAAGATTGGACGTAGATATAGTTGAAGTTTTAAAAATAAATCAAATTAGTCAATAATAGTAATTTTTTGAGTTCATAATGTTGCATTCAACTTCTTGAATATTAATTTTGTTATTTGAAAATAAAAATTAGATGGTGTTTATATTTTTTGAAATCTATATATTTTTAATACGTTTTTATTTTAGTGTGTTTAGAAAAATACAATAGGTACCCATTGGGTACCTAGATCCAAAAGGGTTTGGATTTGGGTCCAACTAAATTTAATAGGTCTGGATTTAGATCAGAAGAATCCAACCTATATTCTACCCATGGACATGCCTATATATATGTATATTATGTGTGTGTCTTTAGCATACTGACTTTTTTCTTTCTTTTTTTTCGTCCCCCTTATCAAACAAACTTTAAAAGGAAAAAATTCAAACTGACTTCCTTTTTATTTCTTTTTCCTTCTTTAATAGGAAAAATGTTAAATGTGAGCAAACAAGTGCCCCTGACCCTTTTTTTTCCTCTTTCGCATTTAAGTTGGTATCCAGAAATTTACCTTGATTTCCAAGAATTCACCCCCGTTTTGACATTTTTATATAACGCCTTCTAAAAGCAGGTAGGAAAATTCGTCTTGTACTCATCACACATAAAAATAAAATACGTAGCATCCACCATTGGCAAGTAAAGGACCATTTCAAACTCAAACATCCAAAAGTTGCTGATGATATTAGAGATAATGTTTACAGCCAAACAGCAAGAAGAAGATTAAATTAGTCAAACAGTACAAAACGCAGAACTTTAAATTTTCAACATATGCATATGCTACGAAGGGGTTTGAGTTATCCAATTTAGACAAAATACGATGAAGGAATGACTCATTGCTAGCCAGCTTGTCTCACTCATCCTCACTGCTGCTTGTCTTCCACGACGTCAGATTCTTGAGCTTTTTCAGGGATAATCTCTGGACCAAATCCACGGAGCCTGCGTGATGATCTTAGCGGAACAGGTTTAGTCAAAGATTTAGCGACGCCTTTTCCCTTGTTTGATGAAGTTGCACCTTCTTCCAGCTTTTTATCAACTGCAACGGCTGATGAAAGATAGGAGAATCAGGGGCAAATGTAAACAAGGGAAAACTAGCCAAGTAATTTAAATTTGAATCCCCCAAGCTGGACAAATTAAACTTAGAATTCACATAAAATTACTCTTTTTTGTTTTTTCTTCGAAGGGAAATAAGCATAATGACTCACCATGATCAGAGACTTGGGTGCTGGAGCTGGGTAGTTTCTTGCTGGATACTGCAACTGCAGCTTGTTCCTTTGGCTTAGAATGTGCAGGTGGCAACAAGTAAATAGAGTTAATAAATCAAGTTATCTGCAGGCAAGTTAATTTCCATCTTATGTTACACGAATTTTTTTTTTTTAAAGTACATTGGCTGCAAGTTTAAATACTGATGCAAAGAACCCAAAAGAGCTCCATAAATACCACACACACACTCATATACACTGAATTTTAACTCAGTGACCCCTCTAAGTGTTAGAAAAGTTACACGTTCAGTGGGGGCCTTGAGCTCATCTCTCTTGTCTACTTCTTCTTCTGATGATGAAGAATCTGGATCCAAGGATTCCCACTCATCTTCTGAGCTGGTATGAGCTAATTGTGTAGGATGAAAACCCTGCACCACGTATTTGTGGTTACGCATGCAATATTGTTATTAAGATCCAACATTTGCTTGGCTGAAACAATCAGTAAGTGTAAACCTGCATGAAATAGGAAAGTGTTTGAAGTTCAAACTCACAGGCTTATAGATGGAAATTTGCTCGCGTTTAGCATAGGCCACATATCTCATCAGATCTTCCATTGTGAAAAATTTTTGGCCGATCACATTTGTGTAACACTGCATCAATGGAAAAAGAAATTAGTAATATAATTTCCCCGTAACTGTATCACAAGGGCATCAAAAGAATTTCCACGTTTCCATGACAAGGCACAATAACCCATATAACTTCTGATTAGCAGAGCCACCATATAATTCCATATTTATTATGTATCGAATTATCATAATAAAATAAGATAAAAGTTGCAAGAAATGGTAGAAGGTTTTAAGATCCTAATCAATAACTCTATAGTCCTGTTTCTCTTTAACATTTATTAAAGAGCAGCAAATGATTTCAAATGATGTGCGCGTACATGTCTAGATGTATGTATGCACTCCAGATATATTTATCTTCCTTTAATGTTTTACGAACATTTACTTATACAAATTTTCTTGATTTGAACATATATAGACTTAAGAGTGGAAGTGATCAATAGTCACTGAATTCAAGAAGACTATATAGACTTGAGAGTGGAAGTGATCAATAGTCACTGAATTCAAGAAGACTATATAGACTTGTTTGTTTCTTCTTACAAAGTTGTTTATGGATTACTTAACAATATGAACATCATAATGATGTACTATTACAATTGAACTTGGCATGCAAATAAGTAAAGGCTTGTCTTTGTGTAGGTAAAATCACTAGTTAGTTCAACTCTTGGGGTAGATATAGATTAATATCTACCTACTCGGTTTCATAAACCGGTGGCCAATTGAACCTGCTGGTTCTATCAACCCTGTGATTTCAGATTTTCCTTCCTTGTCAGATCCGATTTGAGATCCAGTGCAATTAAATTGTCGATTTATCAATCGAGCCAAGTCATGTTTAATGGTGTATGCTTAATTGTTGAACTTCTCATAGTGCCCCGATGGGTAAAAATATTTCGATTAAAAGTTTTTTTTTTCGCGATTAAAAGGCTTCATTCATTGATTGAAATCAACTTCGAAGATACATTTGGAATAAGCAAGAAAGCCAAATGAAAAGAAAAGGGTTTAGAACAGATTTAGAAAAAAGTTCAATAAGGAGAGAATTTGCATAAGAATAATCCACAAATTTACTACCATCTCCACAACTCGTTTAAAAGTTTGCCTAAATAAAAATCACGTAAAATCTCCAATTTTTTACCCTTTTTGTGCAATCATTTTCCATTCTTTTACGCTTTTTGTGAATTTAAAGAAGTGGTCGGTGTACATGCATCTAAAGATAAACAGTTTATGTGTTTCACCCAAAAAATGGAACCTGTTCATTATCACACAACATTATAGCTCTGCTCAAATTTAACACATTGATATGCATTACACATTTATATACCTTTACTACTTCCCCATTGCATTTTTCATGGTCGACAACTCTCCATCCTTCCGGTATTTGGGGCTCTTCATCAGTAGCACTAGTACTAGCGCTCGCTTGCTTATTTTTGCGCCGACGGAGCGAAACCATCTGAAATTTTCACTCAAGATCTCTGAAGGACCTCTCCTGGTTTTGAAGTTGGATTTGTGTAAACTAGAAAAGGTGGTGATAGGGGTGGTTTGAAGTAGTATTGAGCCAGTAAGGCAGTCAGTAAGGCAGTAAAGCTAAACCATCTTAAACGGTGGGCGTCATAAGCGTTACAAAACAACAGGTTGTTGAAGAAAAAGACAAGATATGATTCGAGAGATACATTAAAGGTAGTGGACGTGTTTTGCTTCTAAGCTTTGATGGGGTGAAGGAGTTCAAAGTGGAGAGCAATCCTAAGAGATGAAGCTTGAAATGTGTCTTTTACTGATGCAACTAAGGTGGTGAGATAGATAGACATCACTAGGTCATCTTTTATGGTCATAGGTTAGTGGAAATCTACTTTTTTTTTTTTTTTTTCAGTTTGTTCTTGTTTTTTCTCTTTGTTGGTATTTCTCTGGGGGTTGTTTCGGGCCGGAAGGAGCTCGCAGCCTAGATAGGAAACTGTGTATATGTTTTGCAGTTCATTGAGCAATAATTATTAGTCTTAGTTGTGAATAGTTAATGTTAATGATTTATTATATTTTGTTTATTTATGTGGATACAATCACTACTTTTCGAAACTACTTTAGTTTAAAGATTGAATATCATAATGCTAGTTTTTTATATTTTATATCTTTCTTTTCATACTATTACTTCTTCAAAACTACTTAGCTGTGGAATTAAATGTTCATAATAGCGAGCTTTTTTTTCTTTTGGTTCAAAGTTACCGTATTTTGAGACATGATATTCCTATCAGTTCAAGTACAAATTAACTTTTTTTTTTTTCATTGGAGGCTGACATGCCATTAAACCGTAATAATTAAATTTTGAGAGCTATAAATTGCTCTATAAGGATTTTTTTTTAATCATCAATATTTGAGTACTTTAAAAGCCAAAACTTATGTATGCATACCTCTAAGGGATAATTTCACAAACCTCCCCTGAAGTATCTGACAATTGCAGAGAGCTCCCCTCAAATTTTAGAAATTACACCTAATTTGCTATTTTGGTAATAAAATAGACCTATTAGGCTAGATTTTTTCCTCAAATACCCTAAATTACCCCTGTTCTATGAAAAAACAAAAGAAAACTAGTTTCTTCAACACTTTCTTCCAAATTTGCAATAACACCACCACCAAAACACTTCAAACTCCAACGCCAAATCTAATTATTTCCAAGCATGTGGCAAACTTACTAAGCAAATAGTTTGAACAGTTCAAGAATTTCAGCAGCTCCAAAAATCCCAACATTTGTCTTGTAATATCATCCCAACCTAAATGTTTTTGAAAAATCAATTCTCCCTTGACAACCAACAACTAAACTCATACTCTAAATTTCAATTTAATACCTAGCACTGTCGCAAAACAAATAATAATCTAACCTACCAGCACCAGTAGAATAATACTTCGACCTCCATAGAAATATATATTAACATTGTAAAATAGAGTAAAGCCATCCATAACAAAACAAGAACTAACAATATTAGTCAAGTAAAGAAAATCAAATGGATTTATTAACATGCTATACAAGTTTTCAGGATAATAATCAACCTAACAATTCCCACTAATTCCTCCTCTTCCATGCTTCTTAGTTATCAATTACATTATTTATTTCTTTGTCATCACTACAAACATATTCATTTCTTTTTAGTTGACAATAAAATCTGCTCCTGAAGGTAAACTAGTGCCATATTCATCAAGTAAACAGATATGGTTATGTTATGGTAGGTCATCATTAAGATAAACAAAGATGTAGATATAAAGAAAAAGTAAGAGGAAAGGAAAGGCAAAGAGACAATAAGAGAAAGGAAGAAAGAATGGTTGCTTACAAAAGTGAGAGAAAAGAAGAAAAAAGGAATGACGGTTGGTGGAGAATAGAAGAGGTAGGGGTTCTTTTTCTTTTTTCTTTTTCTTGGTTTTATTTAACCCTTGCATCATATTGTGAATTATCTATTAAGTGAAGGACATTATAGTTATATTATCACATCAAGGGAGGTTAGTGTAATTTCTTAAACCGGAAGGGAGTTGAGTGAAATTGTAAAAAATCTCAAGGGAGGTTTGTGAAATTATCCCTACCTCTAAAGAGAAATAACCCATTTAGGAGAAAAAAGTAAATAAGGATACTTAAAATATGGTAAATAACGCTACACCACATAATACAGTCATGCACCATTATAAGGAAAAGAGATAAAAAAAAAAAAAAATCATTCGTGTAGTGTGTGTGTGTGTAGACACACGTATATTATATGTGTGCGAATTTAGCAAATTGACTTCTTTTGCTTTTTTTTTTTCTACCCCTTATTGACTTTACAAGGAAAAAAATTCAAACTGAATTTCTTTTTATTTCTTTTTCCTTCTCAGACTAACCTTCATAGGAAAAACATTAAATGTGAATTCATCCCAGTTTTGAAATTTTCATTTAATGCCTTCTAAATCTCGGTACGAAATTGCCCCTTAGTTAAAAAGCTCGCTCCAAAGACTAGAGATTCAAAAATAAGAAATTGTAGTACAAATGTGCAAAGGAAAACAAAATCTATTTGCAACTTATCATGGGATTTTCCAATTTTTACGATGGTTCTTTATATTTTTATGGTAGCAGTTAAATACCAGAATTTCTCACACGGGTTAAGGCTTTTTGGGAGATTTATATTCTTGATTTTGTGCTAAAGAAATTTTGTTGGTTGGGAACTCTACCATTTCTAGTGTACTCATTGATGGGACATTATAACTTGTAATGTATACTATAAGATGCGCAAAAACAAGTAAATATAAGGAACATGTTCATTTAACAAGCCTCTTCAATACAAGGAAATGTTTACTTGCGATACAGTACAAAACTAAGTCCCTAGATAATAAAGAAATCTCTCCTACCAAACTATTCTATTTAAAATACATTCGAAGCTACAAAGTTACATAATCTTCGAGACAAAGAAATTGAAAATTTCTCCTACTCCTCTACTTTATACTTCACTCCCCCTCTTCTTCTTTGTGGCACCGGTACTCCGATCTAGCTGCCGGAGGATTCTTGGATCCATGTTGAACGTCAATCAAAGTTGACGTCCAGCTTATTTATAGCTTCAGATCCTGCCGTAGGTCCAGTTGCTTCTGTACCGCCTAGACCAAGCAGAATCATTCGGTGATGAAACAATGAGGGTACCTGCATGTGTGGTCTCTAGGATTTTGGTTGAGTGCATATCAGACGTTCACTTCTGTGCATGGTTCGCCGTTGCGGGTCGCGGTCGGGTCGCAGTTTCAATTGTTCCATATTCGTCGCGGCATATCGATTGAATATCGAATAATACGCATATTATAGCACATGAAAGTTTTTAAAAATTTTAAAAACAATTACTAAAATTAAAAAATATCAAAAAAGGCACAATTTAAAAAAAAATCCGACTTGACTCGAATATATTGGCTGATATCATGCATCACGGATTCGAATCGGCCAATATCGGCCGAGTCAGAGCGAGCTATCGCGAAGATGGTAATATCGGCGATTCGGGAATCGGTATCGTATCGATCCTCTCAGTTCCGGTTACGATTCGATCGATACGTATCGATATCGGCCAATATTGCAAACCATGCTTATGTGTATTAGCAAATGTTGCAGCCACAAAATAAAGAAGCAGCTGAGCATAGATTATTTTTGAAAAAGAAAACAGTGGTCTTAACTCTTAATCAATACCCTACGGGAAAGGAAAAATAATTATAGGAAATCCTGATTGGAAGGACAAAACAAAGAATATAAAAAGAAATATCATAGCGCTAAATCAGGTGTATTGCCAAAAATTTTGACAGGCCTAGATGGAGAATTTCTTCTCTGATAATAATGAATACCTAAATATGAACGATGATCGCCCAGTTTTACCTAGACAGCAGCTCCAAGAGGACTCAGCACTGAAACCTAAACAGCTCTCTGGGTTTCTAGGATCTCTCAAAGCAGGCCTGTCTTTTTTGTTATACACATTACGTGCCAAATGTTAGGCCAAGGGGACGTCTCGAGGACGAAGGGCTTTAACGTGTATAGACTATAGACAACGTTTTATTATGAGGATGCGTTCACACTAGCTGCATTCCCAGTGAAGCATCCTTGTTTGACTAGTACAGTGGATTCTATGGGCAGTGCTCGTTTAGGATTCAAGAAATTTTTATTTTTTTATTTTTTTAGAATGGCAGGTATATACCAAAGATGTTATAAAGAACATTCCGATTGTGACATGCAGTACTTTCTATCAATTTTCAAAGTTGGCAAATGTTTGAAGATTTCGCATATTTGGCAAATCAATAGACTATTTGTTGAGTTTTAAATAATCCATGAAGAATTAAGGCATATAACATTGGCTTGAAACTAATGGAGCAATAACGAGAATCATAAGAAATTATGATTCATATAAATTTAAGCAATTTCAATTCTAATGACAATAGTTATAGCAAATGGGTAGACAGTACGAGTTAAATAGAAGCGCATATGTTTCAACAATATGATGGTTGTATATTCTAAGATTGAGTTCACTTGTGAAAAATCTTTTTTATTGACTTACAAGCCAATTTATTAATTAACATCAAAAGAAAACTAGCAAATCAAAGCGTATAGTTAAACTGTGGAAGGTGAAGGAGATTCTTTTAAAAGGAAGAAAGGAAAAAGTGAAGGAGACGGAGGATGTGCAAGCACTTAACACTGGAAACATTTTCTAAATTACAGTCAAAACGGTATCTGGCTTCAACCCCTCATGCCAGTCAACATAAAGGAGCTGGGGCAGACAGCGAAAATGTTTCTTGAATACAACGATTCATGTTTATAGGATTAGAACAACAAGACCACCCAAAAGTATGCAAAATTCCAACAAACATAAGATGCTCAATTCATTACTAGCACGAGTCATCACTGTACATGGAAAAAGAGACAAGAGCTAACACTTTTTCACATGGGTCACCAAAGCCTGCTAAGACTTGGGTGAAGATTAAAGAAAGGAAGAGAAGAATGTCACATTGTACCAATAGGCACACTTCACAGAAGTTCTCAAAATCCTTTTATCGGAAAATTTTACTGTGCTGTTTGATTGTCCGCGTTGTTATGCCGTTCTGTGGTTGCAACAGAAAACACCATAATACATGCATCTCAAAACAACATCAGTATTATTTCCATTGGAATAAGCAAGTTGAGACCCCAGTGATGATTTTGCATGATGTCCAAACACCGCAGTTTAATTGCATTCTTCATCAGAAGCCCCATTTCCCAGGATAAGTTGCGTGTTTTTTTGGAGGTGAAGCCAAGCCAAGCTCTTTACGTTGCTCTTCATCCGGTTTTTCATTTAGAAATCCAGTTCCCAGAAAGTGCATCATTGCTGATGCATCCTCAAGGTTCTTCCGCAAATTGAAAGATGTGGACATGTATAGTTTTGAAGGTGTCTTTTTCAGCTTTTTTGTCGGCACAGCATCCAGATTTGCAGCTTTTAGAAACCGCTCTGTTGCAGCCTCCCAAGAAAGCTCATGTAGTTGCTCGTCAGTTAATGGAGAAGGCTCATCATTTAATGCTTTGTTTGTAGCTTCGACAAATCCTTTAGGATTATCATATGTTTTGCAGTTTGGGAACTGTTTGAAGAAGTCATTCGAAGGATGATTGGCACAGACAACTGTTTTGCCCATTGCTAAAGCTTCAGCTGTGGTTGTGCAGACCACGTCTGTTGTGCTTGGATTCAAGAATACCTTGTGGCTGGAATAAGAAAAGAGCACTTCAGTTCATACATAATCTAATTCTTGCTGATGCTGAATAAAATAAACCATATTTCTCGCGACAAGCTTTACCTTTTGCCTTAAATATTATCTTTCCTAGAAAGTTAGCTAGCTAATTATAGCATCGAGATTTTTCAGAACAATGTATGGGTCAAGATGAAAAATAGGTCCAGGTGCATGTTCTTCTTATGTTATTCTTCTCCTATTCAAGATGCATGTGCACAGTCAAACCCATATTTTGTACAGTAAAATGAAATTGAAAGCTCACACAAGAAGATTAAGCTTTATATGGGCTAATCTACATGAGATTAAGCTTTATATGGGCTAATCTACATGAATGCTCTTCCAGGAAACCAGATGAACTAAAAAAGTATCTGCACTTGAGACATGTTCTAAGATGATTCTTCTTCTCTTCAAACCATCTTTATGCTTTACATGCAAGCACGATTCATATGAAATAACTTCTGAGTCTTCTAATTTAATTTTAGCAAGTAATTCATAAATGGCAACGTTTGGGATTGAGATTTAGAAGGAAGTGAGAACCAACCTAAAAGGTATTACCACTTAACACATTTATTTACCAAAATAAATTCCATATAAGAGGCAAGACCATATTCACATAAAAGATAATTTAATGTTGTTACACATTGGGTACCCATTCCTTGCCAATACTCTTAGAACAGTAACAGCAACAGTATCAAATATATGAAATTTTTTCTGTTTGGTCTCTGATAATGCCTATAAACATTTCCTAAGACACAAAATGATCCACCAAGATGAGTAAAACTTTTTCAGTGAAACCAACAGATACTTTTTAATATTTCTACTTGCTTAAATAAACTTGAAAGGTTTTAGTAATTCATTTTACTATACATCCTGCATTCCACATTCTGAAGTCATAATCAGTTCCATTATTGTAGAGTTCTGGCTCATAAGTGTTTAACTGCAGGACTTGCAACAAAGATCATAGAGCAGTTTTAGAGTTCCAATTAAATGCAAAAATTTGATATAGAACTCTCATCCCTCAAAAACATAGACACGCTAGTGTTAGTCTGCAGGCAAAAAAAGTGGTGTATAAGAAAGGTTAGTGAGTTAAAATTGAAAAAAAAAAAGATAAAAGAAAAGAAGAAAAAGAAGAAGTAGGAGAAGATACTACAGGAAAGTAAGTGGGGTCAAGGGCTCACTCATGAAACAAAGGATCAGCATGATCACGACCAGGGTGAACCCTAACTGCTAACTCTAGCTTCCTGGCACTTTCTTGAACTGCAGCTGAATCCTCTCCATTACCATATAAGTCAACCTCAAGACCAGCTAATTCTTTCTGATGATCACGGAGAAGTTTCAGAAGCTCCTTGTAGCCTTTATTCCAAACCATCTTCCCAATGTAGTAGGCACCCTTGGTGAAGGCCTTGTCTCCATTCTGCAGTTGTTCTTTCTTTTTCTTGCCAATTTCAAGGAACTTTGGGTTGACCCCATGGACATTACAGATGATAGATTGAGGTAATTCCTGGGTGGCAGCAGATAACCTGATCACCTGCCATTTTAAGACAAGTACTTTTACTAAGTATACAGTCAACAAATTCAGTATTTATACTCTGATTAACAACACAAGAAAATTTATAGAAATCACAAAAAGAAATGGACCCTGATAAAGGATGGGGATAGGATGGGAGTCTGTCCCCATCAGAAGCAATATATAGGTTTTTCACAAACAAACAATTATCACAAAACCCCGTACCCTGTGACAGTATATGCCAACAACCCAATTATTAATTTGTTTCACGAGAAATGCTTCAAAGGAATTCTTCTCTCTCTTCACATATTCCAAGTAATTGGTATGAACAACTCCAATAACTAGGCGGAATTTTTTTTTCCATCTCTTCCCATGATGATACCATGTAAGATGCTCAGGCTCCTCAAGAACTGCTATATCAGCCTCTTCATCTGGAATGACTTCTGTAATATCCCCTAACGCAAGAATGCTCCTTTTTTCTAGAGAGAACTGCAAAGCAAGAGCAAATTTCTTAGGCTACTGATGTTACACAAGCATGTAGTGAAGATGACTAAGCATAAACTTACCTCAGACAGAATCTTTAAATAGTCATGTGAATGGTTCAAAGATAAAGACAGAGCAGTCTAGGATGGATATGAAAGCCATAAGTAGTTCCCAAGTTGATCAAATGGAAATGCTTCTATTCGGTTTCAAGAAATAAGTGTATCAACATTAAATACTTCCTAATGTCACGGGAAGTACTTCACATTTTCAGTGTTATCCAGGTAGGACACCAGAGACCCAATAGAATTAACCAAGGATAGGAGTGAAACCTACAAATCTTCGGAACATATCTTCAGCGAGTAAACAGGTAAAACATCAGAATCTCTTTTTTGACAACCTTGTTGTATATCTCAAAAAATCTCACCATTGCTAGAACTATAATTGAATTCAACAGATGCCAATACATTGTATGCACTCTGGATAAGTTATGAAGGTGTATCTGAAGAGGAAGAGGGTCTACAACCTAGAGGCCATGAGTTGACTAAACACTACAGTAGCCTCCTTTGTACATTTCATCATACACTGAATGGACACTTTATGTATCAGACTGCACAAATTAACATTTACTAAGCATTTGCTCAACATGGAGTTCTACGTAAACTTGAAATTTTCCTCACAACAAAGCCTGATTAGAGAGGTGCATTTTGGCTTCCCATTGGAAGAAGAGGGTAACATTCTATCCATCCGCTTTGAGCTTTCCCAGGGACACAAGTCAAAGTACAAATGGCAAGACCAAAAACAAACCCTCTATCAAATCCATTCTAGTTGAAGGACATAACCCAAGTTGTTAATCAGGGGAATTCAGTATCCAACCACCATGCCATTCTTTGCGATGATCATAAAATTTTTTTTAAATCCCAAAAAAGCAAAACAAGAAACAAACACTTTTCCACCATTGTGGAACTTCAAGTGAGAAACTCCACAATGCTGCCATTATTATTCGTTGTTCATGCTCAACATATTCACAGGAGGAAAAATCCATTAGCAGGAAAAGGATAAGTACACTGAAGATAGCAGTTGAGATGAAAACTTTTGATCCAAGTTTAGCATTTTAGGTATCATTGAATTACATCATAAGACTTCAAAAAGTATATAAAGAAACTGAGACATGACAGAATTAAGTATTTATACAAAACTCTTTAATTTGGGCTTCAAGTCCAAGCCAGACGTCATATTACTTATAAGAGAAACAGAAAAAGAAAAAAAAGAAGAATGCTACGTAATTAAATACCAAAAATAGAGAAGAAAATCATCAGTTGGTTTCTCAAATTGATTTGTCTGTTTGTATGTTATCTTTTCTAGAACTCTTCCTTTTATGCCAAATGACCAGACAAAAAAAATTTTCCTTCCAAGATTCATAGCAAAGCCAACAAGGAGAAAATAGTCTAGAATTCTCCGAACTGCTAAGCAAAGATGCAATCTTTTGCCATTGCACTGAAATTGTAGTCGCATATGCACAAAGTCCCAGTACAGATGAGTATATCAGTACCTAGTATCATCAGAAATGAAGATATTCAAAAACACTCATACTGAATATTAGCATATAGACAACCAGATGTTTCATCCAAAAAACATGCCACGGCTGCTTGCTGAGTGCTTTTGATAAATTAACATGCAAACATTCTCGCCGAAGTTTTAAGTTAAGAAACTGTGACTACCTTGCCTGGATAAAAACGTATATTAAGAAGTGATGTGAATCCAGTCCTGCCTTCAAGCCACTGGCGAACATATTTCTCTTGTTCTGCAGGCGAATCATATGTAATATTGTCAGGATACACATGTTTTTGATCCTTGAGAGACAGCCAAGGAATCACCAAGGTGACCTTTCTCCCCTCATCTTTTGCCAGATATGCAGCTCTGAAAAGAGGGTTGACGGAAGTTCCAGTTAACCAAGGAAGACTTGCAGTAGTAAATATTGCGATATGCTGCTGCTTCTTTTCCATCTTCTCATCAGATAGAAATACCACAATGAATTGACCTTGTACCGACTCAAAAGGTTGAGAAGGATCTTGAACTCAAATTCTGAACTGCATGTACACGTTACAGTCAAAATATCAACAAACACTGTCAAATACATATGTTTTGCTAGTTTGCAATAATTAATCTAACCTAAAGCAAATACAAATACAAATCAAGAAAGAATCAAGAAACTGCATTAATCATGAAAATCAAGAATCAACTCCCTACGGAAGAAATAGAACACATCAATTTTGACCACATACACGCTAAACAGAGAAGAAAATGTATATAACGATCACAGAAAATCAACTTTCAGATTATTTCCGATAATATACCTTTTCCCAGGTTGACAAAAGAGGTAAACAGAATTCTATAAAGCAAAGAAACCCCCAAAGACCAACCTTGAAATTCATTGCTTTAAGCATATACAAACTACTCCACACGCCAAGATTATAAACCCCGCATATAAGGAAAAAAATCCCTTGATTTTGCCAACATGATCCCTAATATTATCCGTTAAAATTACCCAAATGACAATAACTTTCCATCCTGCCAATTTGCAAGAAGCTAAATAAATCCAAACATGGCTCAGAAGTCTATGTGGGATTCACTTAGAATCAACCTCAAGAAAATATAGTCAAATAAAAACGTAAGCAAAGAAGCATAAGTAAAAGCAAACAAAAAAATTAAAAGGGACAAAATAAAATACACATTTTTTGGGATTCCTTACCTATTTCCTCCCCCAGCAAGCCAACCGGGGTTGACGAAATCAGAAGTTATGCAGTTTCTTGCAAGAAATATAAAATAAAAACAATAAAAATGAAAAACAACGAAATTTGTTGGTTTAGTGATTGAAAATAAAGGTGAAATTCGTTTCTGTACTGTTATGGAGCTAAAATGAGCTGCAAGCCTGTAACCGTAATGGAAGATTCCAGGCATCAATTGGTATTTCCCATTATAAATATTCGATTCGGATTTTATTTTAATAATTTTGTAATTAGGTACATTTATCGTTGAATACCAGAATGTGATCTTAGTACCTGGTGGCCGGAGACGAGGAAGCACGCGCTAAGAGGAGAACGGTAGTTTCCTCCTCGAAGCGAATGCACAATTGACTCTCTGGTTGGAATCGTTTGTTCTTTGATATGTCGGCTGAATTGGTTGGACGTACTTGCGGCGCTGGAGATTGGGGTCCACGCACTGTTTTGATTGGTTACACTATCACGTAACAGAGTCAAAAAGGCCTGCAAGTCCAGGGGACCATTGCTTCCGTCAATCCCAGGTATAAGCTGAGCTCACCTCAATCTTACATTGCACACCCCACGCGTCTGCAAATTAATATATATATATATATATATATAGAGAGAGAAGAAAAAATAATGAGCAAGTATTAAAAGTTTTTATTAGATTGTTTGAATTTCTTTAACAAAATAATTTTGTATTGGTAATTATAATACTTAGAAATGGTTATGTCGAAAATATATGCCTAAATAGTTAAAGTTAAAAAAAAACTCATGGGTAATTGTCTTAACGACATGTGGATAGGTAGGTTAAAAAAATAATTTTCAAAAGAGTTAAAATGAAAGTTCATAAAATGACAGCATATGTTTACCCTAATGTTTATGGGGTAATTATCTTGATAACATGTGTATAGGTAGTCAAAGAAAAAATAATTTTCATAAGAGTCAAAATGGAAGTTTATAAAATGACAACAAATAATTTTAATTTTTATCCTAACCCCATTATACATAGTATAGATTTCAATCAATGACTTGGATCTACCATGAATTTGTGTTAATTAAACTTTCAAAAAATTTATATAAAACACGTATGTATGTAAACTTTTACTTTTATATATATACACACACATTGTAATTTGTATATTTTAAAGATATTCATACTAATTCAGCTAACCGTAGAGGTAGGATATAAACTTTAGACTTATTATACTTCAAGAATGGAGTAATATTTTAAAATTTGAAATTGTACGGTACTACGGGAGATTTCAATTCTTAACAAAAGGAGAAAGAGAAAAGAGAGGATTGGAGAATCGAACCAATTACTATTGTTACTATTAGTAATATTCCAAATTTTATAACTGGTATTCTTTTAAGGGAGATTCTAATTTTGACAATGAGAAATGAGAAATGAGAGGTTCAAGAATCCAACCAAAGACTACAGTTTATACTCTTTTTTTTTTAACACCCAACTAAATTCGGTATTGGCCAATGTCTCTTTGAATACTCTTTTAGGATGATTTTTTTTTTGTTGTCAAAAATAGTCTTTTAGGATGATGAAAGGTAAAATTTTGAGGGTCAAATCAAGAGTCTCACCTGCTCAATTGAGACAGCTTTGAATAGTTAAATATTAGTAAGAATTTTCTACACCACAACAACAACACATTTTTTTTAACATATAAATTTTTAATTTTTTAAAATCCTTTATGAAAAAAAAAGGACAAAAAGCCCAAAAATATATTAAGTCCAAAACATTAACAAGCCCACAAAGTTCTGGCCCAAATATAGATCAACCCGCTTCCAGTCATAAACACGGGCCCAGATTTAATTTACCGAATCGGGTTGGTGATGCACCCGCAAGACGTAATACGGGTTTTTTGAATGTCTGGTAGAATCCAACGTTCTCGTTCAGCGGCTTTGCAATGCAGAGGGGCATAAATCTGCTCACTGATTAGTTGGAGGCCGTTGTCGTTCCAACCCTCCAACAATTTAACCTTTCTCTCTTCTCCAAATTCAATAAAATCTTGCATGACTGAAAATTACCAGGTAATCTTCAGAATTCTGTTAGTTTTCTTTAGAATTTCGTTTCCTTTCTTGTTTGACGGTTGGAAAATGTCAGAATTGTAATTTTCATTGATCAAATAATAGTTTTCTGCCATTTGTTTACTTTTAATAGCAGATAAAGAAAAAAGCTGAGATTTTGATCATTGTAGTGATAGAATTTCCCAGAATACACGTATATTTGTGCGTGTTTTTTTTTTTTTTTTTTTTTTTTTATAGAGAAGGGGTACGGAGATGTTGAGGATCGAACAATCGTGCTAAGGCAGTGAAAAATACTCCTTAACCACTGGATATATTGGATTTTTAACACTGATTATTACTTCATGGCTATTTAGTCACAATTTTTTTTTCTATAGGTTCTTGAAGAAATATTAGCTACATTCTTCTGTTGTGTATTGAAAAATTTAGCTTTGGCACTGAAAAATGCTGATGGGTCACGCTGAGAGGTTGCCAAACTTGGGTTCATCAAAAGATTTGCTGCTTGCTGACCCTGTATCTGAATTTGATGGGGATGAAGAAGCAGCTGAGATACCAGAAACACCTACGAATATACTGTATGTAGCCTCTTTTGAAGAACTTGCTACGAAGATTGTTCAGTATGAAGTGATTATATGGGTATTGATATCTGCGTTGCTGGTTTTAGCTTGGGGTGTTGGAATTCTTATGTTGATCTACCTCCCATATAAAAGATATGTGCTTAAGAAGGATATAGCATCTCGCAAACTTTATGTTACACCTAATGAAATCGTTTATAAGGTATTGCTAGATCACATCTTTGGTTGTCTTTAAGTTGACTACACTTTCCTGATAAATACTAAGTATGGGTTTTTATTGTGCTTTGCTGAATATAAAGGTATCAAGACCTTCATTTATTCCCTTTTGGGGAGAGATAAGTATTGAAAAGCGCCTGCCTCTGCATTTAGTGATCGATATTATCATTGAACAAGGTATCTCTTTGAAATTCTTACTGGTTTTTTTTGGTTCTTTGTGTTTTCATTTTTAAACGTTGAATATCAACTTATTCTTTTTGCTCTTTTCACTTTCCAATTATCCAATTTTCAGAACATGTAGGCATTCAGATTGCCTGCTTACTAACTTCTTTCTAGAATGAGATCATTTATGCTATGAAACTTGCAAATTTGGGGTTGGGTGTTGATATAAATAACTTGTTTTTGTTGCTTGCTAATGATCGAATATGATGCAAATTGCCTTGGCAACTTCATTGTTCTGTCTGACTGTTACTCAATAAAGGTCGTGCCAATTGCCTAGACTTACATCTGCTGACCTTCCAAGAAGCCTTGAAGGCAAAATGTATGAGATATTTTGCAGAAATTTCACATGAGACATGATATGAGCTCTAGCCACTTGCGTTGTAGTTACTCTTTTGCTTGTCTTACACTTACTGTTCAAGTCTCTGAAGATGATATTTTTGGTTGGCAGTATTGCACTTAGTAGCTTAAACAAAATAGATAATTATGCTTTTTTTTTTCAGTTTGTTAAAGTATTGCAATGAGAAAATATGTGCAGAAAAGAGGAAACAAGACTTATGAACTCTAGGAGATTCAACTACATAGAAATGGAGAAATAATCTAGTGAGCCACCAATTAGTTAATGCTCTAGATGAGAAGATAAATCAATAGGTAACAGGAGCCATTATGTTGCTTGCCAGCAATGTCCATAGACGTCCATGGTTAGAGGTTTGCTTGTGTCAAAACAACATCCACACAACAGACTTATATTGTTACAAAGTTGGAACATCTGTATCTGTGGGCAGGATATCACACATAATCTTATGGGAAAATTGCAGAAACCTCCTCTGAGGTTTCTGACAGTAGCACTCACCTCTCCTCTGGTTTAAGAAATTGCATTGACCACCCCTGAACTTAAGGAATCTGTTGCATATTCAATCCAAGCTAGAAAGAGTCCCATTAAAAAATTGTTTTAAGGAGTGAGATGAGAAATTTGTGCTAGATTTGCCCTCCATCTTGCTTGCCTAGTAGTATTAGCAAAGCAAGGACAAAAGCTATCAAGGATCAATAAACTTCAGGGGGTATAAGTGCAAACCATTTCCAATGCACCTGCAACAGCTTAAGCATCAGGTGAAAGCAATGGCTAGTTAAACGGCTAAATGAGGTCTGAACTTGCACCAGCTTATAAATGAGGTCTGGTTTAGCAATCCACTACTACAACTAGTTTTGGGGGTAACACAACTGGTTTCCTTGACTTTAGTTTGGTAGTTAGAGGTGAAGCGTTTGATGCAATCTCGACCCGACAAAAACCTGTCTTGAAAAACCAAGTCGATCAAGCGGCGGAAGGGTCTATCTTGATCAATTTATGGATATAAAAGATGGATTCTAACAGAATCAAGGACAGCTCGAGATTATTTAGAAGGGTAGAAAGGTGCCACAATTCAACGCGGTCTTGAATGAGAAGCCAAAACTTGAACAAAGGAGATACGACTCACTTTGTATCAAGGGCGTTCACAAAAGAACAAGAAAGAGATGAAACTCTCAAACTTTAATTCTCATATTCGTCTAACTTCTGAAAACGTTACAAGTTAGGCTTATTTATAACCTTACAAGCCACAAAAACCTAATCCAAGATGGAAACAATGCAAGTTTCCTAATTGGATTTGACAACTTTACTTGACACAATTTTCTAAACTCTAGCAAGACTCAATTAACATGTTACATAGGTTAGATATGCCTTAGTAGGCTTACAAAACCCAAATAGACACTAGAAAGTAGAAAATAACTTACAATACAAATATTGTTTAAAATTAAAACAATGAAGTCCGACACGAATCAGTTGGACAGATTTTGCGTTTTCTCCACCAGTTTCATCAACCGGTTACAATCTGTTCCATGGTTAGCTCGGATTGGTCCACCAAATTTGTCTTAGGACCAGAATGTTGGTTATTCGGTGGATTTTCCTATGGTCAGTAACCGGCCGACGGATTGAACACTTTGTCCCCCGGTTAGGTCCCCTGGTTAGACTTCTTCCAAGCCTGGATTCGTCCACATTTTTGAAAGGGTAATACTAAACAATTTGTTTAAGTTATTAAACATTCTTGAAAGGGTAATACAAAACAATTAGTTACTCAATTTGTTTAATTAGTAAGTAATTAGCTTATTTACTCCCTCAATTTGTTCACAAGCAACATTCATTCTTTTGTAAAATTTGTTCATCAGATAACCACAAATAATTGGGGGTAGCTAGGTAAATTCACACACTCTTTTGACAGCAATAGGCCCCAATTAGTTCCTAGGGGAGGTCAGTGCTATTTTGTAAATCATAGGGGAGGTGAGTGCTACTCAAAGAAACCTCAAGGGAGGTTTCTGCAATTATCCCTAATCTTATTTGTTTTACTGCATTTGACATGGATATCTATGTTTTTGCTTGTTATGACCGATAGTATGTTCTTAGCCTATCAGTTTTGATAACTGTTGTTGTCTTTTTATCTCTTGAGGTGTATAGGTTGCTTGCAATCTAGGTATGGGATCCATACCTTTAGAGTTGAAAGTGTAGCACGTGGAAGAGCAGCTCCTGTAGATGAACTACAGGTGCAAGGGGTTTATAACCCTGGACAATTAAGGAAGGTAAAAGTTGCTCTTGCATGGATTTCTGCCATTTTGCATTGAATGCTGAAAAAAGGTGTTTCCATGAGTATGCTTTATGGTTTTGAATTTTGCAAAAGTTTTGACTTTTTACATGTTTCACAAGGTCATTGTAACACAAGCTTCAAAAACTATACAAGAAGTTGGCAGAAGTTGGAAGGCCACTATTAACAATGTTGAAGGTGAAAATATGTTTCGCATGGAATCATCGATTGACAGTCTTGCAGTGATGAAATCGCCATCTAGAAGTTCAAAGGTAAGTCAACAATTATTGACCAGTTGGGATCCTCTGTTGCCATTAAAAAAACATATGACATTGAAGTGGTGGAAAATGCCTCAGGCATTCTATCTGTCCTTTTTTTTTTTTTATTTAGAAGGGACATTAAAGAAGAGCACATAACTTCTTGTTATTGTTATGGTGGAATAAATTAATCTATGCATCATGGATTATACAGCAATTGTTATTAGCAGGAGTATCTATGGTACAATAGATAATTTATGTATTTCTCTTTCTAATTTGTGACAAGGAGATTTTGAAATCCTTATACTCTTTTTTTTTTTTGCAGCATGACTAACAACAAAAACAATTTGGCACTGCATTTTCTAGCTACGAAATGAGTTTGGTTAACTAATTGATCAAATAGTTCTGGAAAATAAGAATGGTATTTTAAGAACACAACTGGGTGTCTGGGCATTTAGATGCCAGTAAACCTTTAAACCATAGTAAATGAGCAATGGTCAAGATTTAAGCTGAACCACTCTGTATTCGCAATGTAGGGATTGGTGATGTTGAAGTATTTGGTGTTAAGATAGACTTAGTGTGCCCATCAACTGTCTACTAGATCTGCATGCAATTTTAGTCTTTTTCTTGTTGTACCAACATGTGGCATTTCATATTTCTGACTTTTTGTCATTTTTTTTAAAGAAAAATCATTATGTGAACACCATTCGTGTGGTTGTTTTTCCAAAAAACCATTTCTCACAAAGCACTCAAAGACGTATGACTATTCCTTCTCTGTTTTCTTAGAGCCTTCAATTTGCAGAAGCAAACTGAAGCTCTGGTTTTCCTCCTGGTGCAAGTAGCAATTATACAACATGTTTTTTATTCCAAATCACTGAGTCCATGATGGGATCACGGAGTTGAGATATCAGGCCTTTGCTTTCATATGTCAAGTAATTCTACTAACATGACAAATGCAAAATCTGTTGTGTGGTTGAAAAGTCCTTGTTGGAGTTGTGTGCCTTGGCATGTATGGCAATGATTAATATACATATATTTTTTATCCCGGCCATATCCAGAGATGAACTCTCTCTCTCTCATCTCTTGGGGAATCATATTTGAAACTTTATCATGGTGTTTGTTTCTCTTGAAACACCTCTGTGCTCCATTAATTGGTCAAACCTTTGTGAATAGTTGTATCTATCTTGGTTTTCTATATCACTGCACTGTCCTCTTTCTTTGGTTGGCCATGGTTGGAGGTTCTGTCATTTTATTATTTCATGTGGTGCCTGCTGGAACCAGTTAGTTTATGCCCATTATCTTGCAGATGGTTGGTTCCCCTCACCATACGATAATGGAGCACAGAGGTGTGGTACCTGCAGATATGCTGCTGAATAAGCTTGAAGAAGTCTCTAAATCTGTAAAGGTAAGTGCATTCCTTTCTGCTCTCCGCAATAATTATAACAACTACTGATATCTTTCTTCTATAAGGCGGTCACCACCTTGGTTTGATCCTGCCATGATTTCTAAACTTGGTTTTTGGATTAGTCAACATATTACTTAGTTGTTATTTCATTGCATTAACAGAATATCGAGTTCCTCGTGGAAAAGTCCCAAGCCTCATAAAGGAGCAGCCAACAAAACTTGTTCTGGTTTAGCAAAAGGAGATCACAGGGGAAATGTAAATAGCTCCACACATTTTGCAATGCGGGGGACCTCTTTAATGTAGAAAACAAAGGTGGAAAGCCATAGGATACTCCTGTAATATTCCTACCTCTGGACAGTTCTTCTATTGGCTCGACGCCAACGGTTGAATGCAGATCTTTTCTCTTTCCTTCGTTGATGTAAATCATGTTGTATTTTTTGACTAGAACCTTATGGAGCCTGTATATGGCTTTTTCCATCAGCACACTTTCAAATTGCCTACCTGATTACTAAGCCCAAAAATATTGCCAAAAACAAAACTCTTCCCCCAAGTAGGAATATTACTAATAAAAAAAAATGCCTATGCTAGCTACGATTTTTACAAAAAAATTTTACGTATTTCGTGAACATATTTTTCAATCATTTTTTATTTTATATGCAATAAATTGTTACAGTATATATATATATATATTATAAAATCTCTTACAAATAGCAATTCAAACGAGTTCAAGTATATGAGCAGATAAGCAAAAGAGAAGTCAATCCAATGAGACCTGCATCATATTTGATTCCAATGAGACCTTCAGAGTGGATATGGGCTAATGAGTAATGATTCAAAGTTCGTACAACTCCAAAATAGGCCTTCTCGTTAGGTATCTTCACAGAACTGTAAACCATAAAGTTTACATTTTTTTTAATCACAATTCTTAGTTGCAATACAATACATATTTTCCTTCATTTTTCTCAAATTTTAGGGTCTATCTTCTTAAACAAAATAAACTTTCTGGTTAAACTACGACTTTGACTAAACTTTAAGGGAGTTTTTGAGATTAACCCAAAAAAGAAATTCAATAGAAGCAGAAGCTATTCCTCCACCGTCTTCGTCCTTTCTTTAATTTGTGCGCATATACACAGCATTTTTTTGCATTATTTTGCGTAAAAATAACTTAGGTGCTACATTTTCTTGTTCCGTTTACCAATTTTTATTCCAAAGAAGCAACTTTTATTCTTTCAAGGCTCCAGTTTCAGAATCCCACTTCTCCAGCTTCCCCTAACAATATTAATTTTCAGCAAGAATTGGGATTGTTTGGATTAAGAACTTCGAAAGCCAAATCGAGAATTTGAGAGAGCAAGAGATGAGCAGCAATAAGAACAAAGTGTTAATAGTAGGAGGCACTGGCTACTTAGGCCAGCACCTATTACAAGGCTTCTCTGAAAATCAAGAAACATCACAATATGCCTTAGCATTCACGCATTACACAAGCCCTCCACCGCAGCCATTGCTGGATGCCATTCCTCAAGCTCTCCCCTTTCATGTCGATTTACGTACTGGTGATGGGTTTGATGCCATCTCCCAGAAATTCGGGCATGTAAATTCTTAACTTTTCACGTTTAAGTGATAAAAAAAATCTTAACTTTATGCATTTTCTTCATATTTTTTCAAATATATTCTTGGGTTAGCTTCTTTGAGCAATTTAATTAGGATTATGCTAGTATGAATGATTTTTGGGTAGTGGGTTTTCAACAGATATGGCTTAGAATAGTTGCTTCATGAGTGTTTGTTGGAGACTAGAACTCTTGATTTAGTTAGTTTATTTTGTATATGGACATCTTGGGTTTTGTGAAAATTTCAACAAGTTGATAATGTGTTTGTTGGAAAATTATCAAATTAATATTTCCAAAGTAGTTCACCTGTCCAGTGTCAAAAATCTAATAATGTAAGTTGCACTACGAATTGCTGATTTGCTTGCAAAATTCATGAATTTTCAGCCTGATATAGTGGTTAATTGTGCTGCCCTTTCTGTTCCTCGTGCTTGTGAGATGGATCCTGCTGGTGCCATGTCTATAAATGTGCCTTCTGCTCTTGTTAAATGGATGTCGAGCTTCAATAATAGCAATGCTCTTCTCATTCATTTGTCAACTGATCAAGGTAACCTACCTAGAATCCATCATATACGCATATTTTACCATGCGCTTCAGAAAGTACTCCCCCTTTGGCTTTATTATGTTTAATTTTTTCCCTAAGGTTACAAATAGTGCCAAATGAAGTGCCCTCCACATTTTGAATCTAATGCATTATACTGTTGAATGGTAGTATTGATTCTATTATAGGTAATTTAACGGGACTAGGATGTGTATGATGTCTTGCGATACTGTCTCGAGATTGAAAGAAGTAATTCAGATTGGAACTGAGAAAGTTACATCATTTGGTCCTAAGATTTTCCCTGGCAAGAAGGTTTTGACCTCATTTGGTCCTTGGAAGGGGCGGTACTAAAATGTTCAATCAGTAATGGGCCTGAAACTTGAAAGTTAGTCAATAAAGAAACCTACTAGTTTCTGGCATGATCTTACTGCCCCATTATTGTCACATGATGCCGCCTTGTGGATTAGAATATTTGAAACATCACAGTTTAACTAATTGGAAGTAAAACTCATTTCATGTTAATACTAAAACAATTACTGAGGATAGAACTATAGACCTTCATGACATGACGATATTGGCAAATCAGGATGAATATATAATGAGATGCTATTCAAAAGAACTTTTAAATGTTTAGTTAATATTTTACTGTTGAATGTTTAATGGGGGCAAATTAAGGATGAAACTGCCCCCCCCCCCCCCCAAAAAAAAAACTCCATTTTTTTATTTTGAAGGTGATCTAAATTTTTATTTTTTTCAGTTTATGAAGGAACCAAATCCTTCTACAAGGAAGAAGATGAAACTCTTCCTGTGAATGTTTATGGGAAATCCAAAGTGGCAGCTGAGCAATTTATACGAACAAGCTGCTCAAACTTTACCATTTTGAGGAGCAGTATCATATATGGGCCACAAACAGTCTCACCTGTTCCAAAGTCGCTTCCAATTCAGGTTGCACCTGAAGCAAAATCATCTCTTCAAATTTTTAACATTTTATATACTTGAAATTTTCTTATAGCTGTGATTTCATGATTTGTTTCTATGCTCTGCCACTCAACATATTTTCCCCATACAAATATTAGCTAAATGAGCCTTATTTCTTTTTCCATCAATCTATCTGTGCATGCAAGTTTATAAGATTGCTAAGTGACTGAGAGAAAGGCCAATTTGTAGTTTCACTTAAGAGCTTTGAGACTTGGCAAAAAGACAACCATTGAGTTTTGACACGTTGATCTGGGTTACATATACTTGTTTCCATTGATTCAGTCAGACTTTTGTTAGTGGACTTTGGTGGTTTTTGTCAGTCAGACTTTTGTTTCCATATACTTGTTTCCATGGACTTTGGTGGATATATCATATAAGTCGGTGATAAAGAACACTTTTTATGGTTGTATCCTGTTGGATTTCAGTGGCTTTTGTGCACTGCTTTTGGACCTGAAATGCCCATGGATTTACGGTTGATAATCAATTTATCATTCTTAAGATAAAGAGATTATGCTAGAAGAGATGCTCAATTGTTTTAGCTATCTTCTCGAGCTTTGTCATTTTTTTGTTTGTATAAAGTACCTTCTAAGTGTTTCTTCTTCTCCCTGACCCTCCCTCTTTGTGCTTCTCTTTGTTACCCTCTTTGTGAATGTATTTCTTTCATCTCATTTTTTCCTTTCCATGAGACCAGATGCCTTACTTTAGGAGCATCATTGTTTAGTTGCGTGGTCATAAACTGTGGTTATGCATTGTCAAAACAATTCAGCAGGTCGTGATTCCCTTAAAAGTATGTTTCCATGGTGGCTGGATGGCTTTTAAAAATGGTTCCTTTGAACTACTAGTAATAATTTTCCCTCAATGGTGTCATGAGTAAATTGCGTCTCTAGGTGATCTTATCATTCACTAGGATATAGATTAATATTGGTTTGTTTAAATTGTGGGTTTTTAATTGATAACAAATGCATGAATGATGCAGTGGATAGATAGTGTCCTTGCCAAGGGTGAAACGATTCAATTTTTCTATGATGAGTACCGTTGCCCTGTTTATGTCAAGGACCTTGTGCATATTATACAAGCTTTGAGCATCAGATGGATCTCAGGTTTGATGAGCTTTATATACCTGTCATACTTTTTCACGATAAGTAATGCTTATATATATGTGTGTGTTTGTGTGTGTGTTATTTGTTTTAGACTTGTTGCAAGCTCAAAGCAATGTATTCTTTTTGTTCTGAGATATGTAGTGAGCTCCGGATGACGTGATCCTAGAAAGTGATTAGATTCACCCCACCCCTTGATAAGTGGAAGTATCTCCCTCCACTTGAGATAAGAATGAGCTTCTAGGCATCTAGGTTAACTTGGATCATCTACTCAAACAGTAAGATTAAGAACGGAATTTTGTAACTTAGCAGGTAAAATTATGAAATTCATTGGGGGGAGTGTTGGGTTGGGTGGTAAGGCGGGAAGGGTTGTAAGTAAGAGGTCTTGGGTTATTTTGGAGGAAATCCAACCAGAAATGGTTGGAAGGAAAGAGAAGGAAGAGACACAAGGGGATTAATACGTTATACTGCTTGCTCTTTCGATTCTGACCAACAAGTTAATTACACACCAGGGAGATGCCACTTTCTTATGTAATCATATTGTTCAGCTATTTGTTCATGTTGGAAGAAAATGATTCTGGACCAAAAAAGACTTGATATTTCACTGGTTCATGAACCAATGGGCTGTTCTTTGCAGAGGGCAAGCCAATGCAATTGGTGGTAAATATTGGTGGGCCAGCTAGGGTGTCCAGGGTTCAAATGGCTGAGGCTGTTGCTCATGTTGGAGGCCACAAGACCTCATTAATCAATCCGGTCTCTGCATTGTCGGTAGGTATAAGCTTCATTCTGGCAAAAGCTATATTGGCCCCAAGACAGGAATTGATCCAACAGCCTTTCTAGGTGGAATTTATCTAATCGTCTTTTTGAGTGGAATTTGCACTCAACTCATAGTTCATATCTTCAATCAATGTCTTTGGAATGTAATGAAAACTTGACTATTAACAAGATTGTTGCTTTTTCCATGCCTGAGAACTGTTGGATAATGCAACAAATTATTGTTTTCAGGTTGATCGTGGTGTCAATTCCCCTTCTGACATATCCATGGATATCACTAAACTGATTCAGACAGTTGGTATCTCTCCTATTACGTTTACAGATGGTGTCAGATTGACTCTTGAATGCTAAAGTCCATTCCATGCTTTGTGGGTTACTTCCTCCCTCAGTCATGTTATTTGTAACGCTCCCCTTGGGTCACTGATCTGGTAAGGATGGTGCTTGTTGGAATGATGAGCGGTGGCTAGAGTAATTGGTCTTAGAGAGTGTGACTGCCTGCACGATCATTACTGTGAACAAATCCTTTTTATTTGATTTTGGGGAATGACCTTAACTTGTAATTTTGTTCCCTCTACACTGAAGATTCTTCATGCATACGAACCTTTCACACACACGTATTGTTTGCACCGAGTAAAAGAGCAACAATATTCAGAGGCTCTGATTTTGCTCCTATGCATACTCCAGGTATACATGCTCATTCACTGATAAATTAGGGCGGATAGAGAGATTATACATTGATGGCAAATTATATGTCACAGAGTAGATAAAAGGAACCATCAAAAGGCTAGCAGTGCATATTGATAGAGGTCGCTAGGAATGTACTTGAAGTTGCCCTTAGGGAACACCTCTGCAACAAGCTTGCTTTCTGAACAGCAGGACTGGTGGCTAAGCTTTAAGGACATATTCCTGATATCAGTAAGTGAGATTTGGATTCTTCCAGCTTGCGGTGCCAATGGCATTATGGGATATTTACATCGGTTCAATTCCATTTCATGTCAGTATAGATATTATTTGCTGCAGTGAGGTTGACATTGAGATGGAAAGTAAAACGACTATAAACAATGCAGATTAGAGATTTTGCTCCCTTTTGGATGCATTCAAAATTCTTGGACTGTTTTCTCCACCATATGCTCTTTTACGCGGAGAATATTGATGAACTTCCAGAACAAATTCCACCTTTGACCGGTTCAGAATTAGTTCATCACATTCATTTAATTTTTTATTCTTTCTGGAATGGCACTCTATTGCAGCAAAGTAGAGATTTATTCCGCAACTTGTCTCATAATAAATCCGCACAACCGTAAGTGAATGGTTCCCTTTTAGTCCCAAGAATCATCCTGCCTTCAAGACTCAATAATGTTTTAGCTTGCAAGCATGTTTGTGGCAAGAACTCAATTGGTTGGAATTTCTGTGCATCATGGTATGTGTTTGTTTTTTTTGAAAATATTTTGCTTGCGTCAAAAATACGCTCTAAACAACTTTTTTTTTATTCTCAATTACGTTTTTATCTTATATATATCAAATTATATATAAAAAAATACCACAGTATTATTTTAAATAATTTCCTATCCAAACATTTGAAACACACCATTTAGGTCTTAATTCTTCAGAAAAGCAAAGTTAAATCGGAAAACTATCTAGAGCAAAGGGGTAAAAAAATGAATGCGACATGTATATTCAAATAATCAATTATGTACATTTTATATATTTTAACGAGTCCTCGTTGGACACCTTTATATAATGCATATATGCTTTGATTGATTACCACTAATCCGCCCACAGTGTATATTCTCCACAAGATTTGCTAACACGGCCCCCACTTCAGGTAGCCACTCAATTTCTAATGGCACAAAAAGGTTATTTTGACTGCCGAAATAGGATGAAATTTGAGACTGCCAAACATCAAAATCTATTTATAGCAAAACGTTACAGAGTATTAGTCACTTTATTTGATTCAAAGCATAATTCTCCATGTATATATATGGTGGAGAATTGTGTTGGGGAATAAAACATATGCTGATTCTTTCAATATTCAATTTAGACAGCACTTTACAGTCCACAAAATGCCAATTTTTCTACCGACAGGAATGTCGGTAATTTAAGCTCTTTTTTTTTTTTTTTTTTCAAAATTTGTTTGAATGTCATCATCTCTTTTCCATATTTAGAAGTCAGTCATGAATCATGAGTTTTATGACCTTCTTCCATCCGAGAAGAGAAATTTGACAAAGTGAAAACAAAAAGGAACCAATCATTATAGGTTATTGATGAATTTCAACTAGAAAAGGAAAATCATGATTAATTTATATTTCCATTTTGTATAGGTTTGTATAAGCATGATTAATGTTGCGGCAATGGAAGTAAATAGTGATAACTCATAAGCTTGTTTCAACTGATTTTTTGACCTGTTTTTATTTTTTCTTTCAACTTTTGTTTTTTTAATATATATAATAAAACTCTTAAAAATAGCAATTCACATGGGTTTATTATCATATAAATAAGATTAATGGTGGAATAAGATTGATCCTTTCCCATATTACTAGTCAACAATTCCATTCTTAATTCACGAGATAAATATCTTGTGGAACAGAAAAGGAGTTCCACAATTTACTTCACGAGATCAATATCCACTCTAGTTTATTAGTAGAACAAGAATCAGGTGCCACAAAATCAAATGTGCCTTCCATCATGCCATTCTTTTCCCACAAAAAGTCAAAATCACAAGTGGCCCCAGACCTAAAAGATTAAATTAAGAAATTACCAAAAATCATCCAACATTTCGAAATTTCACCTTCCCCAATTAAAATGTTGCAAAGAAATTGGGATCAAAGTGAATTTTTTTAAAAAGTATTTTAGGGTTTAAAGAAGAATGTATTTTATTTAAATAGCACAAATTTATACTTCAAAAACTAACATGTCTCGATTTGAAGTTTAGAACTCAAAGTGTGAAATCGGGAATAGTTGAACAAAACATGGCCACAGTTTCAGAATTGTCAGTTTCGATTAAAAAATTGATCGTTCTGATTCTGTTAAAAGGTGAAACATCAACAAGCCGCTCTTGAACCTCTAGTTCCGGTTATCGTTCCAATTTCTTCTGATTAAGGTTCAATTTTTTTACTTATATTTAAGTACTTGTTGTTATAAAATTGATTCTAAAAAAATATAACAATTAATGTTAAAAAAATTTATTGTATTATCATGTGTAAGGAAAAAGAAAAATGATGCAAATTTTATGAAAAAAAAGTCTTATTATTGATTAGATTAGAATAGCCGGGCATTTAGATTAGTCATAAAGTACACACTTTCTAATGGAATGGAACAATGGGTCGTTGAATTTAGCAGTTGCTATTAGAGGTTGACTATTGATATTAAAATCTAAATTAATCAAATAAATTTAAATAATAAATGTTTTTTAGACGATTTGAATGGATCATAATTCAAATCGTTGATCCCGGTTTAGCTTTTAAAATTTGGTGAACTTGAACTTGGACATGAACTTTAAGTCACGATTATGCTTTCGGTTTTTGTTCTGATTCAACAAACTATCGAATGTATTCCGATTTGATTCTGGTTCAAACCTGAATTGGGGCCACCCTAACTCCGTAAGTTAGTTGAAGGGCGTAAGGTGAAGTGAACCATTCTTCCGCCTACCAATCTAGGCATCCTAATTTGGACCCCACCCCCTAGCTTCTTAATTAATTACTCTCACGCTCTCCATCTTTATTCGACGTTCCACTGAAGCCCCTTCTTGCCCGCAATTGTAGCGGTCAGGCATGGGTCCAACGCCGCGTCTCTCTTTTTCCATTTTGTCGTCATCTGTACTCAGCAGTCAACGGCTTCAGCTCCCTTCAAGACTGTGAAAAGTGAAAACCCGACAAATATATATATAAAAATATCTCAATTAATCAAATCTATAAATACAGATGCACGCTCTCTGCCTACTGTGTGAGTCCGTGTATTCTTCTTTGGGAACTAATGAGACTATAAATATTCGATCGATTAGTTGGTGAAAGAGACGCATTGAAGCTAAGGAGTGAGAAAGATTTTATCAGTTACTTACTTATGTTCAATAATTGAGAATTTGTTTTCCTTCTTATTTAATTTTATTTTTGAATTTAGATATCTTGGTGAATAATGATGTGGAGGAGAGTGGTGGCTCGATCTGCTGCCGCGGCGTCGAGTGTCCGCGATTTGCGGAGGTTCTCGATGGCAGCTGCGACATCGATACCAGGACCTTGTATCGTGCACAAGCGTGGTGCTGATATTCTTCATGATCCCTGGTTTAATAAGGTCAATTTAGTTGTTATAATATATTTTTTTGACGCATAACTGTTGTAGGATTTTTTTTTCTTAATGTTGTTGAGAAATGTGATTTTAAAGTTCACAGCTTTATTTCATTTAAGCATCTCCTTTTTATATACATATATGTGCTATGCATGAGAGTTGAAGCATCTTTTCCTTCTTGTGAGTTGAGAGTTTTGGGGTTGTTATCGAGCTGAAGCTTTGATTCTTTTTTTCTTTAATTTTTTTTCATAGTTAAGATTTTACTGTTTTAGCAAGACCTGAATTTCTGTGTTAATGTGTTCCTAAGAATACAATTGGCAAAGACCCTTTTTTTTGGATAAAAAAATTCTGAAAAAAGGAGCAAAGGCATAGACTTGGGAGGCACAATAAAGAAGTAAATTGCAGTTGTAAGGACCGGGTGGAACTATTCACAATTTGATAGGCCTTTTTTCTTTTTGGGGTTAATTTTCACTATTTGTGAATTTTTGACAGTCATCAATAAGCAGTTAAGGTCCGGGTCTAACCTCTGACTGCTTTAGTGAGAGACAGAATTTAAGGAGGCCTATGTGTTTTGATGCTTAAGCATACAAATTGCCTATATGTTTTCCAGATCAATCCATTCTACTTCAGCTCAGAGTTTTCTAAAGTCCTTAATGTTCATCATATTGAATTTCTCAATGATGACTTCATAACCTATAGCATTATTTTTGAAAGTATGGCTCTGCTCTAATAAAATCATATAAAACAGGATACAGGTTTCCCTGCAACAGAAAGAGATCGACTAGGTCTCCGCGGTCTTCTCCCTCCTCGTGTCATATCATTTGAACAGCAGTATGCTCGTTTCAGTAAGTTTCTTTCCTGCTTTGCTCTCTTATTGAGCGCTTTCTCCCAGAACCTGGTTGCCAATGACTTAAAAGAATCTTCTTAAATGTACAAAATTCAAGGACTCAATTTCATCTATGATAACATATGAAAAATAAAAAAAATTCCCCCCCCCCCACCTTTGCCTTTCTGTGTGGGTAGTGGAATTAACTGCTCTTGGCATAATTCTGAGACTTTAAGCATACAGGATATCTTCGTGACTGCCGATAGCCCACCTTTGGCTCTTGTACAAACACTTTACAGAGTGATCTGAAAAGGATACAATCGTGCATTTACATAAACAAAATTTTGTTAAACATTATTTTTTGTATGCACTTTAATTACATAATTTTCATTTAAAAATAAGACAGCAAAGAGAAAAAGAGTTACTTAAAAGTTCTGGGTGGGGATAAGCACAACTATGTGCAATTGCACTTAAGGTATTTAAAGTTTTGGTTTTACAAGTGTAGTGTATTAGGTTTACTGATAATTTTCTCAAATGACAAGTTTCACCAATCTGTTGACTTCATACTTGTATTCCTCATAGCTCTCTTAGTGTGTAAAATCTGATATTTGTTGTTTATATGGATAGTATAGTTCATATATTCTCTTATCTTAAAGCTACCTTCTATGATAGATCAAACTTTGTAGGAAAAAAAAAGAGTTTAACAGCTTGATTCTGATGATTTAATTGTCAGTGGAATCATATCGATCCTTGGAGAAGAATACTCAGGGACAGAAAGATGATTTCATAGCTCTATCAAAATGGCGGATCCTGAATAGGTTACACGACAGAAATGAGACATTGTACTATCGTGTAAGTAGATGGCAGATAGCGAGAGTACAATAATGAAATATTTTGAATATTGAACCATCTAAAGCAATTCCATTGCATTCCTTTCCAGGTTCTCATTAATAACATTAAAGATTTTGCTCCAGTAATATACACTCCAACAGTAGGACTAGTTTGTCAAAATTATTCTGGGTTGTTTAGGCGCCCACGTGGAATGTACTTCAGTGCCAAGGACAAGGGAGAGATGATGTCCATGATATATAACTGGCCTGCTCATGAGGTATTGTGTAAACCATGGGGAAAAGCATTTGCTCTATATATATATTTTTAATCTTACTCTTTATGCTTGAGATTAAGTAATGTTTGGCTGTTCATTGCTAATACTATGCGGAGGACATATTGAGTAGATTTTGGACTAAGGACCTGCTTTCATGAATTTTTTGTAATTTCAGCATGTGGGATCCTATCTGATACTTCAGTTATTAAAAAAGAGTTGGAAATTCCCTTGTTGCACTATTAGTGGTTACAAGCGAAGCTGGTTACCACTAATGGCAACAAGAGTCTTCCCCTGTCAATTATTTATTCAAATCACTATTCAGTCTATATGATTATGGCACAGGTTGTTGCATATATACTGTTGCCATATGTTCTTTCACTCTGCTTGGACAATAGTGTCTTGATTTTCTGGTTGAAAGTTGAAACCTGAATAATTAGATAAACAGATACATGCTTCATATAATTGCTGAGAATTCTTTCTGGCAATAAGAAATGTTAATTGACTTCTTTTATACTCAGTCATATATTAATATGTTTCTCTTTATTAAAAGCTCTTCTTTTACTTTGAATTATGATTGGTATAGATGTAATTCAGGTTTTATTTGGAAAATGATGAGAACACTTAAAGCAAGTTGACATGATTGCACTTATTGTAGCTCCAGGTTAAGCTACTAATATCTTTGGCAGAAAAACCCAACAAAATCTATTCTGTCATGCCAGGTTGACATGATTGTGCTGACAGATGGCAGTCGTATACTTGGGCTGGGTGACCTTGGAGTTCAGGGAATTGGTATACCCATTGGAAAACTTGATATGTATGTTGCTGCTGCGGGAATCAATCCACAACGAGTATGTGCTACTCAATTTTTCTTCTTTGCATTAGCATGATGACCTGCCTTGTGGTTATACAAACATGACAGAATTCACTAGTTTTCTTACGTTGCTTACATATATCAAACCCTGACTCCACATACAAAACATAGATATCTGTTATACAGATCTGGTTATCATCTTAGAATGCCTGACGAAAATTATCTTGGCATAAGTGTTAGTGTGATTATGAAGGAGCTGATATCGTATGTACAGATATTTATAGTCCTTGTGTTTTACTGTTTAATTATGTGCTTTGCCTTGGATGTTTTGAATCCATTTTGGGTTACATAAATATACTGATGCAATTTCTGACAGATATTGCCAGTTATGCTGGATGTGGGTACTAACAATCAGAAGCTCCTTAAGGATCGACTCTGTGAGTTGATTTGTTTACTGTTATCTTCTTATTTTGTGATTAATCCTTATTCACTACTTTGTTTCTAACCCATTTTCGTCATTTCGGAAAACTTTAGTTCGTAGTTCATGCTTCCTATTTGTTGGCCAAACCATTAACTGCCTTGCTTCCTTGAAGGCTTATATAGAACTCATAAGTTTTACTTTCCTAAAGCAGCTCACCATGCCAGTACTGTTACATCTGGTTTTTAAAGCATATCATCAGAATAGCTAATCAATTTCTTTTAGCTTGGCAGATTTAGGATTGCGAGAACCAAGGTTGGAAGGAGAAGAGTATTTATCTGTAGTTGATGAATTCATGGAAGCTGTCCATGCACGTTGGCCAAAGGCTATTGTGCAGGTCCAAAATTTTTCATTTAGAATGACTTGTTATAACACAGTTATTGATGCCATACTGATTTCCAGTGATTGAACTATCTATCAGTTTGAGGATTTTCAAATGAAGTGGGCGTTTGAAACACTGCAACGCTACCGGAAAAGGTTTTGTATGTTTAATGATGACATACAGGTGACTGAGTTGGCATTTATACTGAGCATAGATCTTATTATTGGATTGGAGATGTTATGCTTTTAGTCTGGTCCTCTCTGAAACTGGAATAATTCAGCATATTTTCATATTAAGCAGGGTACAGCAGGTGTTGCACTGGCTGGTCTACTTGGAACTGTTAGGGCACAAGGTCGTCCATTAACTGATTTTGCAAATCAAAAGATAGTTGTTGTTGGAGCTGGAAGGTAATGGCAAAATTCAACTTGGCAATTTGCTTTTGCTTAGTAAAATCGTTTGTTATACAGCAGGGTGTTTGCTTGGGACAACTTAGCATTACAAACTCTTACTTTTGCCTGGATTTCAGTGCTGGGCTTGGTGTACTTAACATGGCATTGCAGGCTGTTTCAAGAATGGCAGGGCCAGTGGCAAATCCTCACTTTTTCCTGCTCGATAAAAATGTGTGGTTCTGCTAACATGACTACCACTGAGTAATTTGTTACTTCATGAAACGCTCTATTAATTTGCCTAATGGCTTCACTTAGAGGTTTTGCTTTGCTTAGTGTACCCCCCTCCCCACAGCGGGAGAGAGAGAGAGAGAGAGATAGAAGAAGAAAAAGAAAAAAAAGGAAAAATGAATAAGTGAAAAAACTCCTAAAATCTTCTTTGAAATGTAAATGGCTACAAAAATTGATTAAAAAAGGAAGAGGGACAAGCTTGTACTATCCCTTTTTCATTAAAAAATTGTACAAACTTGTCTAATAAATACTTTGCATGGATGCAGGGTCTAATTACAAATGAGAGGAATGATATTGATCCAGCAGCTGCTCCATTTGCTAAAACGCATGAAGAGATCAAGAGCTTTGGACTTCAAGAGGGAGCAAGTCTGATTGAAGTGGTAAATGTTAAACTTGTAATGCAATGTCTGTTCTAGTGGAGACACTCTTTAAAAGGAGATATCCTTCCTTTTACTCTTGGCAAGATTTTGATTGTGATAGTGGTGGTAAATACGGATCAGTAATACCCTCTCTCTCTCTGTCTCTCTCTTAGAAATATGGGCAGCATCCTTTCTTTCATGAATTCAGATTCCATGTAACTTCATTCTGTTCAGGTCAAAAAGGTCAAGCCTCACGTGCTTCTCGGTTTGTCTGGTGTTGGAGGTCTTTTCAATGAAGAGGTGCGTAGCTCTCCGCTGAGTTTTATTATCACCTGGATTGTGGTCATCATTTCCTTGTATTGTTCTTTCTTGGGGGCAGATGCAGTTGGATGTCAATTCTGTTCTCAGAACTGTTAGCACACTTGAATTAGTTTCTCTTTATAGGTCTTATATCCCGTTCCATTTTTCCATCTTTTGCTCACAATTATCATTTAATCTCCCCTATCTCTGGATGCTGGTTGTCCTTGTAATGGAATCCTCACCCTTTTGGGTGTCAGATTATATGTGTGGTTATTTAACACTAAACGGCTGAAGGTATAACTCTGTAGAATGCCATTGTATTGCGATAACAGAAGAAAGTATTGAGATGTAATTAGTGCATTCATATCTGTGATATAACCAGCTTATTCCTGGCCTAATTATCAGGTGCTTAAGGCAATGCGAGAATCTGATTCCATTAAACCTGCTATTTTTGCAATGTCCAATCCTACCAATAATGGTTTGTCTCTCGACCTTCTGGGTGCCTCTTGTTATACTTTCCTGTGCGATTCTGAAGAAATTGTTGTTTCCATTTTTGGAGCAGCTGAATGCACTGCTAGGGATGCTTTCAAGCATGCTGGTGAACAGATAGTCTTTGGAAGTGGCAGCCCTTTTGAACATGTTGATCTTGGTATTACTCTTTTGATTCTAATTTGGAACAAAGTGCTTGTTATGCATCCTATTTGCTTCCAGTTTTTTTGGCAAATGCATTTCAAGCAATAAAGTGAAAGGCATCATATCTAAAGGGTGGGAGAAATATTAATTCCATCTTTTACATGATCAAAGCCATTAAACTGAATGTTGAAGCTGATAATACTGTTAAATTCTTATATCCTTGCTGATTGTGTTTTCATGGTAACTTTTTACTGACCATGAGCTTATGTTGTCAGGTAATGGAAAAATTGGCCATGTGAATCAAGCAAATAACATGTACCTGTTTCCTGGGTATGTGCTAATGTCTACACTTGTGTATGATAAATATACTTGCATATGGGTGCCAAATTCTTACAAGTTCTGTGTTGGGCTGATTTAGGATCGGGTTGGGAGCTCTTGTATCTGGTGCTCGCTTTATTACTGATGGGATGCTGCAAGCAGCTGCAGAATGGTATTAATTGATACTTAAATTAACTTCTCTTTTTTCTGATGTTTCATTTTATCGTATGCTCTGGATGAGCGTATTTTACTGCAGTGCTCCTATTGTAAGGTAAAAGCTGGATAAAGTTTGTATGAAGTGTTCTTTGCATTATTGTCATCTTCTTGCTTCAATTGGAAACATTTAGTTGTTTAACAAAAATAGAAATTCAAGGGGCCAAAACCAACTCTGTTGATAAAAGTGAAAAGGAGGAAAGCCGGGCCTATCCTTTTGTTCAAATTGCAGCTTAGTGAAGTTTTTGTACTTTGAATCAATAGGTAGTTCATTTAGTTTGAGAACCTCTTTGCAGTTTTAGTTCATTTTCTTTGCATGATTGTCATCTAAAGCTCTTGTTTGCTTCCTAATACTTGACACTATAAACATCCAGACTCCTGCACTTCTTTTAGTTCTTTGGGATTTAGTCATTGCAACTTTTCAGTTTTGATGCTTGAATTGTTACCAGGACTTTGGGAGAGTCCTACAAGCATTTTATCTATAATGCTGCAAGACAGTTCGTGCATTCAACCAAATTACTCGTGTAAATCTCATATGTGGAGAAGCTTTTTATATATGAGCTTAATTCACCGGGGGAGCCGGGGGGGGGTGTTAGGGTGTTAAGGGGTGTTTGGGTGGAGAAGCTTCTGCAACCTGTTTGGTCGAAATCCTTATCTATATTGTTGCCAAATTCTAAAATCAGACTTGTTTTTATATATTTTTTGTTTAAAGAATGAAAATCAAGGGCATTCAACTCTTTTTAGGCAAACTAAGCTCTTTTTTTATTTTGGTGATTGGAAAGAGGGAGGGAATCTTTTTCCAGTTCATATAAGATTTGAGTTCACTTTGATATTTGAATATCAGACGTTTAATATGATCTTTTTTTCTCTAGATTATCATTTACCCATGTCCTTACTTTACATTGCAATTGAAAATTTGTTCTCAGAAAACCTGTTATTTTGGGCATGTAACTATTACACCTTTGCTTCTGCAGCCTTGCTTCTTATATGACTGATGAAGAAATTCAGAGAGGAATCTTGTATCCATCTATTGACAGGTATTTTGCAAAGGTTCCTGGAAATTATTTTCATCTGTTTCGTGGGCAATCAAAGCTGCACATATTTTGTCTGTCTCTCTTATAAAGTAACTAATATGAAAGAAAAAAGAAAAGATATAATTGGCAAGTGAGGTCCCCCAGAATGCAAGTTTGTCAATCATTCAAAAGGTTCTGTTTTCGGCAAAGCTTTGTTTTTTGACCTCATACTAAGCTGTGAATGGAACTTCTACTGTATTCACAGATGTTGGGATATGATGACTGAATGACTGGCTTTTTGCTTCCATGATGACCAAGTGGCTCTCATAATTGATCTAATTGCATATGTACAGTTTAGTCGTCATTGCTAATAAATTTTTCTAATTAAGCTTACCAGTATTTACAGTTGTAGTGTGTATCTACAGATCGCTTGAAATTTAGCCCTGGCAAAATAGGCTACAATAAAAGTGAAGTAGTACTGGAAACTACTAATCTGTTTATCCCTGGCAAAATAGGCTACGACAAAGTGGAGTTTGCATTGGAAACTATTAATCTGTTCATCGATGTAGTTGAATACTTTGAGTTCATGATTTCATGGGCTGCTTGCAGCATTCGGGATATTACAGCAGAGGTTGGAGCAGCAGTTTTGCGAGCAGCTGTTGCTGAAGAGCTAGCAGAAGGATATCATGATGTGGGAACAAAAGAGCTAGTAAGCATGTCAAAGGTAAGCAGCTTTCTTGACCTTTTTGACAATCAGGTTAAAAGACTGACAAAATAGTTTTCAGAGATCTGTCAATCGAAGCGTACATCAATATTATTTCAGAAGTTTTATACATATTTGAATGGATTTTACACTAATCAAATTTAGCTGGAGGAAGTTTGTGCCAGTTCATGTAGCTCTTAACAGATTTCCGCATAATTCAGTTTGTAAGCAACTTGTATAGGTAAAATGTACTCTCTGGTAATTTCTCATTCACAAAATATGACAACAGGGACCATTGACCAAATTGATACTAAATCATCGCCATCGCTTTGTTGGATCAGTCTTGTGAGAGGTGTCAAAGTTGATAATTGGATTATAAATGCTTTTTCTTAAATGGTTTGTGGATGAAATTGATGCAATGCACTTCCACCCATTTATGAGGTGGGTGCAAATGGATGGGACCTAAACAGATAGTACTCTACAAACTATCCATATGCTAACCATTTGACCCATACCTCCGCTGGAAGATACCCTCTATTTATCTAATTCTTGCCCCTATTTCTTTCCGTTGTATTTATCTGACTCTTGCTTTTATATGATCGGATACAGGAGGAGACTGTCGAATATGTTAAAAGAAATATGTGGGATCCTGTTTACAGTCCTCTTGTTCATGAGAAATGAACATCTCTCCTTTATACATTGTTTGGAGGGGATATTTGGCAGCCCACCATGTAAAGTTCGGCAGTGAAATGTATCAGTCAGAATTCAAACTCAAGGGACTAATGGGCGAAATATTGAAAGATGGCTGAGAGACATGCCTTCAAATTTTGATTCTTTTGGTAAAGCTATTGTTACAAACGAAAAAATTTTTCTTTTATTACTGTAATGGATGATGTACGCTAGTTTTTTGTAAGGATCAAAAGTGGAAAAAAGTCTCTATTACCGCCCAAGGCAGATATTCTAGCTATCCAAAAATAATTTTAAAAAAATGGGGCTATTTTCTGCAGTTGATAATGGAATTCCTCGCATCAAAGAAATTTTTAGTGCCGGGACAGGGGGTCCTTTCGGGATCATCCCTTGTATCCGGTTTGCGCTATTTTCTTCGCGCAAGGTGAAGATATAGAACAATCCATTCAATCCTGGCTTAAAATATGTTCTTCAACTTTATTTTACACAAGGAGAAAGTAAACACACAATATACTTTAGCGAGTTGAAACTTCGAACCTCCACACAAAAGTAAATGCTACATCGCTCTCCCCTCTATTTCATCTGCTTCCGTTTCCTTTCGTTTCATCTCCCTACTAGCTCCACGATCATGGATTGATTGAAGAAATTATTGTGTTCGTGTTGCGAGCCAATGTAAAATGTTACCAGTTTACTTGATTTGGCAACGATTGACAGGAAAACTTGAAAACTACAAAAAAAAATGACTACAATTGGCTTGGTTGGTTGACAAGCAAAAGATGGCCTGTTAAATATGGTTATCTCTCGGCCAGCATTCATTGTGAAGGTGAACCATTCATTTCTAAAGATAACCAAAGACACATTGAGAAAAGCTCATAATCGTCCCCTTTGCTTGAAATCTTTCAAGCAACATTGATTTCCCCTCCGAATCGCATTTCGAATCGATCCCAGGAGTGGGAATGCAACTCAAACAATGAATTGAATTCACAAAATGGAAACATGAAGTACTTGAATGATTCCCCCAACCTGTGCGCAACATAACCAAAACTCAGTTGGTCCAAAGGTGTAAATAGGTGCACCTCATTGAACCACAAGCAACTAAATAAGTTATTCAGCATGGTATGCTCCCGTATAATAATTGATGCCTCAGGAACATCTGCAGATCAAAAGACATGCATCAGCATCTTGGCAATGTCAACAAAGAAAAAATCTATCACATTTTGGAAATGGAAAGTTATACAGGCCAAGAAGGCATGGCGACTTGACTGCCATCTCTCATGATATGAGTTTCTTCTAATCAAATCAATCTCACAGAAAGTTGAGACAAGGATTTTTGCAAATCAAAAGCAACTGTAATTTGGTTCTTCTCTATGAGGATAACTAATCACCGGCGACTGTATAGCAATGGTCAAAGATTCTATAAAGCGAATAGCGAACTAACTCAGGTGACAAACTAAGACCTTTCTATTGTATTAAGCAAATACTGGATATTACTCATTCTTGCAGCTGCACAGCAAAAGAAATTGTTGCATGGTCAAGGTCTTAAAAAGCATAATTTTTTTTCCCAACCAAACAATCTCTGTAATGAATGCATTTCGACAACCTCTTGCTGTTTACTCATATGTTAGAACAACATTTAATCACTAATAATAACTGAAACGTTAATGGATGATTTGCAGCTTACCACTGATGACCCTTTTCTTCGTGCTCCATGGTTCTAATCCTTCGCTCTGATATACCTTCATCTGGGCATCAATGCGGGGACGAGAATATTTCTTTCTGCGCTTGCTTGCGTTAGCCTCCTCATAAATGCTATGATGATAGCCATGCTGAGAAATAGCAAAGGAGTGCCCTTCACGCCATAAATATCTACGAATTCCATAAAATATTTTAACAAATTAATAGCCTATTTGGAAGAGAAATATACAAACATATACAGTTATGGTGGCTAGGAACAGCTTAGGGAAGGAAAGAGGACCGTTTTGGGAAGAATGTGAGAACACACTACCTCTCAAGAATAAGTAAGGGATCTGCCACTAGCACCATTTTGCTACTGACCCAGATGCTATACTGAGCTTGGGGGACCAGCCTGTGAATTAAGAGCTTGGAAATCTCTTCGTTCCTTCTAGTTTCATTATAAGGTAAATGCTTCAATGGAATTAAGCGCCATATACCTGCCCATAATCCCCCATGAATATCTTCTTCTACAGTCTCTCTATATTTCATCAAACTGAGAATTTTCTCATCCACCAGCATGACAAAACAGAATAGCTTCCTGGAATGGACGCTAACATTGGTAGGCTGGTGAATTATGCTATACGGATTGAAAATGCCAGATGCGACAACATACTTGCATCCTTTAACATATCGCATATCTGCTACAGTCATTCCTGCATCACTGCTTCGAGTGAATCCACAATGTACCTAAAGGGCCAATGATATATAGTCAAGATAATTATTCAACCTGATTACAATATAGCACCATAAGTTGGTCCATCCAACATGACAAGGATGATAGAAATGTATGCACGCTTGAAATCACAAAATCACTAGTTAGTTGACATTTTATGCACCAGTAGCCTTGCTTTAAAGGTGTTAAATACGCTGAAACAAGCAACAAAATGGTCAAATATCTGGTAATAACTTTTACCTTTTTAATTTATTCCCAAGCTCAAAACGGATAGGAAGATAGACTGTATACAAACAGCAATATGCGAATTTTAGACTAGATTCCAGTGAGAAAATTAGCTGCAACTATGAGCTTTTGGGGAATAATGAAATGAATTTAGATCTATAGAACCAGAACATATGTAGGACTCATCCCAAGCTGTGCGTGAAGCTAATCCTTTTCTAGTTTATACAGTTGAGGATAACTAATTAATCATCTGAACACCAACTCTGATAGTGACATCTTCTGATATTTATTTCGACAGTCCAGTTCATTTGCTTACTTGAGCAATCCATCTTTGTGCCATAAGAGGAAGGAGGATAAATTGCCAATGTCGCTTAGAATGATACTCTTTGCTGCTGTTGTATACATGCTCTACCACTTACAAGATAATTGCACTTTTTCTCCTTCCAAGAAGCCTTAGTATAGTTCTCTTTTATAATTCATAACATCTCTATGAACCCGACCACAACACACAGACACACAGACACAAAACAAATATATATATATATATATATATATATATATATATAGTCACTTGCCAGACAGTTTAACAAAACCACTAACCATCAAGCAAGCAAAAGAAAATCCAAATCTTGTTATTGCTTTAACACAAAGAAATGGTAGAGATCAAGCAGTTAATTTGGAATTGTATCATTACTTTTACCTTCATGGTAGTGTTAAGCTTGAGACTTTCCCCCCTTTCGAACCATCTCTTCTGCCCTCCTCCACCAAATGGAGGGAGAGATTGCCATCCGCTGTTCACATCAGGCTCATCCTCCATAATGTAGGACAAACCTTTGACAAGTTGGTCAGGAGTTCTCCTCACCTTTGAATGGTCTAAACCCTGTGGGTCTTTTGCAAAAGGAATTGGACAGCCTATTAAAAATAGCAAAATCATATTAGCTATGAATAAGTAATACCCACAAATCAAAAAAAGGAGGACAAAAACAAAAGGAAAGACAGCTTAGAATCCTAACGTTTTCGTGGCTTAGGTGCATATCCCTTCGTCATATCTGGGAAATTCGATGTCTTGCTACACCTAGACGACCAAATAACTGCATCACGAGAACCCAAAATAATTGAAGCCACATCTAATATGTCACAATACATATGGGCAAAAGAAGGGCATAATTAATGTTCTCATTCTCGTCAAATTATCACTCCAAACTAAATCTTGTCCCAATTCCCAAGCAACTCGATCATGGCATATTTCCCATCTATCTTTCTTGTAACAAATTGAAGTGACTGGAAGTTGGATAAACAGTCACAAAACGAACATAGAAGTTCAACAGCATGAAAGTATAAAAAGGCAAATAAAAATGGCAAAAGTAAAAAAATCAAACTGTCAGTAGTGTATCCCCATACCAGAGAAGCAAGATAATGGTGATTGACAAGCCCAAGTGTCAGAGTACAAGGCGATGCGAATCATGGACGCCCAAACGATTCCTGCCACAACAAAAGCAAGAAAAAGAACGACTTTTGACATCATTCTCCTGGCCGCAAAATCGCGGCTAAAGTTCTTCCAGCTCCGCGCGTAAAGCACCATATGTTCAAACAAGAAAGAAAGAAAGAAAGACAACGTCTGAATTTCGAGGAATTTGAATGAAAAAACGTTTGAAGGGTTTCAAGTTCTTAATCTCTTGCACTGGCTCGAACTGCATGTAGCCTTCCTATCTTCCATATTATACATAGAGCCCTCTTTAGCTACGGCAAGTAAAAAAGAAAGGAAACAAAAGAAAAAGAAACAGTGACCTATCTTTGATTTGAACCGGGAAAAGGAAGGTAAGGGCAAGGCGGTGGTACGAAATTCCTTACCCTTACAGCCTTACTTAAGGAAGGGTAAATTACAAAATGCCCCCACATGAAGTTGATAGGGTATAATTTGTTAGTATTTTTATTATTAATTTTCCCTTCTATCCCTGACAAATATTGTGTTAATTGCTGATATTTACTCATATTTGGTATTTGGAATCAATTTTAGGAATGAAGCAGAAAACTACCAAAAAGGAGGGACTTTGTGAAAAATATGGAGACTTCTAAGGGCTTCAATCCTTGGGCCCTTGAATTGGTGGGGGACCACAAGCTAGTGAAAGGCATTTGGTCATTTGGGCTTCAAAGAAAGCAACGTAGAGAGACTTGGAACAAGAAGTACTTGGGAGGCTTTGTCCACATGTGTGGGGACCACCTAGATAGCTTTTAGTCATCTTTCTTTTGTTGTTTTAAAAGGGGACAACGTACAGAAGCAAAAGATATCTAGGGCTTTAGTTTTAGTTTTTTAGTTTAGTTCTAGTTTTCTTTCCTTGGACTGGCCTCTGACACACGCCAGGTATTCGACAATATTCCCCAACGGGGAGATTTTCTCATGAGGCGTGGTTAAGCTTTTCTAGTCAAGGGGACAACTGACGATTTGGTTCGACAATTACTGTGAGATCGAATCTGTTTTAATTATTTTCTTCATTTATTGGTATTTATATGTTCCTTGATTTTAATTGCTATGGCCTTGTGTATGATTGATTAGTGCGCAATAATTAATTATTCATATAGGCTATTTTTGCTAAATAGGAGTAATTGAATCCGTAATTGTTCGTTATCTCTACCTCAGTAGCAACTGGCGTAATTGGGTTTATGTCAGGGGAGCATATGATCTAATTTAAACAAACCCTCGTAGCGTGTTTGTTGGTTAGGATTGGGCCTTTCTAATTATTAATGCAATCTAGAAATTAAATCCTACGGTCGTACCTAGGGTTATTTTTGGGTTAGAGAAATAGCTAACGGTCGTACCTTAGCTATCGAGAAATTAAGGAAGGGTTGGTTGTTTATCGCGTGCATGACAACTATAACTAATCTATTGCTAAATGTTGGAATTATTTCTGCATCAATGATCAGTGCCTGAACCATTTCTGAAGTGTACCCTTGGCTAGAGTTTCTCTTAATTATTTCTTTTAATCAATTATTTTCTGCACTTGATTTATTTAGTTAGCATTTAATCCAAGAACCTCCCATACTCTGGACTCTAGAAGAAACGAATTATCCCCAGTCCCTGTGGATTCGACCCTGCTCGCCGCTATATACAAAATCTGATTTTTCTTGAGTAGGTAATTATTATTGCACAGGTTCGGCACCTGTCAGAAGTCAATATTTCAATTTGCCCTCCTCAACAATAATCAATTGATTTGATCTGTATCTATTAAGCTTACCAAAATTTAATACAATCGACTTAAACCATTGGCCTCATTAAGAATATCTCTCTCTCTCTCTCTGGGGGTTTTAAAACCCCCTTTCCTGCCTTAAAAAAAAAAAAGAAAAAATCTTAAGAGTGTCATATTGCATCGCTGGTTTAGATGATTTTCCTCTTTAAATAGTTCTAGAGCTCTTATGCGCTCCTCTAGTAGTGTGTGTCTATATATCCTTATACTATATAAGATTGAATTTTGGTCAAAAAATATGTTGAATTTCAACCGCATAAGTGGAGGCTTTCTAGGAATGTGAAATGTTGTGTATTAGTTTAAAAACTTTATGTACAAGTTAAGGAAGCATGTATTTGGGTATGTTTACTGAAATGACCCCATTTTAATACATTTAAAGTTGTCATTGATGAGCCATCTGGGTATTGATGGAATGTGTAATTAGTGTGCACCGTTTTTGCATTTTGTACAACCCATATATGCTTGTGTGTTGGTGTAATTATCGGAATATCTCTTAACTACCAATAATTCCTTTTTCAGCCACAGATAACCGTTTGAGATGTTGTTTTATCTGAAACATTTTAATGGCAATCGGATTTAGGAAATGAGCCAACAATTTCTTTATCAATGGTAGGAATCCATTTCTCTATCATTTATAATCTGCATTTATGAGTCACAAACGTTGGTCAGTTTATCCCGTTTCAACTTCAGGAGTTAAGTTTTCCTTTTTTGCCTTTATCTACAATGATTTGCCTTATCATTTTGTCTTCCATCCGAGCTCAACTCTGAAATTACCCATTATTTCGTCATTAATTACACCCAATTCAATTGCTGAACCGTTGGTATGTTAATGCCTAAACAGTTGATTATCAGTTTCTCCCAGTTCGCATTCTAGGATTGGGATAATTCTACCTGGCTTCATACTAATCAGCTCAGAATGCTCTTCAGTCCCAGCTACTCCTGGTGGTTCAACGTGAGGTTAGATTTCACCCCCCTCCCCAATTTTTCAGTTCCTCCCTTAATTTTGTTAGTGTGTTCTTAGTACCTACAATTAGCGACTCTTATCGCGTTGCCTAACCCCAATTGGTCTGGGTTGGTTATAATCTTATAGGTTTGGAGCAACAACAAGTAAGAGCTCTCGGTGGGAATTTTGGAATATGGTTAGCTTTCTGTGTTGCTCTGCTTATCTGCATTATCAACGACCTTCAATTTGACACAGTTTTATTGTAATGCTGTCGTTTATCTTTTCATACTAAATTTTATTTCTTCTCATAATGTATTATTGTTTGTTCAACAAAAAAACCTCCTTTCCCACTGGCACCAAACACCCGCGCGATGCACGGGCACTCCCCCCTAGTGTGTGTGTATATATATATATATTTGTCATTTGTGATTTTCCCGCCAGGGCACAAGGGCGTTGATCATTGGTACATCAAATAATTATTTTGTCATATGGGATGTACATGCAGCAACAAAAGGGGGTTTGGTGTATAAACTTTAATAGTCACTTTGAGGCCCCCTAATTTGGGATGTACATTTTACAAAATAAATTTTTTGATGTATAATCTTCTAGTGTCAAATAGTCATTTTGGGTTTCGATTAATTTGAAGTCAAATCGGATCATTTCTATAACAGGATAAAGATTTGAATTCAAAATATTATCTAAGAAGAATCAGAGTGTTTATTACTAGGACCAAAAGGCTTCAGAAAAATCTCAAAAAAGGCTACCAAATGGGCGAATATGCTCCTAAAAAGTTATTGATTTTGTCAAAATCATGTATTATCACATCTAGAGAAAAAAAATAGATCAAATGTGTCCCTAATGAAATTCGACTTGTGAGCAAATGTGCCCCCCTGTGTTCTTTCTTCAACCCGTACTTTTACAAATAACATTTTTTTTTATCAAGTGTTTGTTTATGTTTTTTTTTTTGTACAAAATGTGCTTGTTGTATAACAAATCATGTTTATTTTAGCATGCTAATATCATTAGACTTTCTTTTAACCCCTTCCAAGTTCCAATGCTGCCCTCATTCTTCAAGCTGCGTTGTTGATGCCAGAGCACATTGATCATATAGTAAGCTCAAAACCAACTTTTCCTTGTCTGCAGACATACTTGTTGATATACCCATACCCTATCCTGCCCAATGTTTGTAAACTCGGACCGGCAAGCGAATCGAAGAGGGGGTCGGTTGGCGGTCCGACTGATCCGGCCGGTTCACCGGTTTTCTACTTTTTTTTTTCAACTTTAGTGTTAAGTACTTCACAGGTCTTCATTCTACACTTGAACTTGACGGCTAATGTACAATTTAATATGGTTATTGATAACTTAAGTTTCTAAAATGCATTCACCAACATAACTAAATTTAAGTTGAGATAATAACAAATTTCCTAAAACTTATACATAAAACCTGGAATAATAAACATAATTAAAATATCATAATTCACCACAAGTTTTCATAAATTCATTACAAACATAAATAGATACAATCCAAATGTTCACTAATTATCACAAATAAAAATACAAAAATAAATATGAAATTCTTTTACAATCCTTAAAAAAGTCCATAAAAGAGGCCAACTCATATTCAAGACAAACCATTTGAATAACAAACTTCCATCAGTGGCATGATAAGCAACAACACCACCTTCACAATTTCATCAACTTAACCTGAAAAAGTTAAAATTTTATTATAAAAATATAAATCTAATTGCTCAAACTCAAAAAAAAAAACCAAAAAATTTTGAAAAACAAGGATACAACCAAACACATAAAAAATAAATTGCTACTAAACATCACTAATTAACATATTATATTACAAATCATTTGGCACTTTTTTTTAAGCTTTTGTTTCACAACTTTCACAAATCAACTTTAACATGTCTTTAATTTTGTTGCTTCAGTGAAACCTATAAAATTCAAGATGAATGAGCATTCGGTAGACTAATTACTTCAGCGTAGAAAAAGCAATAAAAACACAATAAACAGCATAGAAAAAACAAAACAATCATTGATACAAAATTTATTAATTTGATACTTCATCCATGTCTAATTTTATTAAATTGATACTTCATCCAAAAAATAGCTTCTCCAAATATGATTGCAAAATACTTAATGATTAATAATTTCATCCTTAATTAATCAAATAAAAATAAAACAAAAATTAGGGGAAACGGATGAAAATTGGGGGAAAAAAAGAAGAAAATGCAAAAAAATCGGCTAAAGATAATAATTAGAAAACAAAAACCTTGAAAAGGGAAAAATTAAACTTACTAAGATGATGGAAAACAGGAAAAACTCTTGAGTATCAAATATTTTGTGAAAGTTGAAATTTCCAACTTGTCTACAATCTGCTAAAGATGATAGCCCGATAATAATGGTGAAGGCTTGAGAAAATCTTGTTGTGGATATTTGGGTTTGAAAGGGTTAAGAAGAAAAAAATGAAAAAAAAATTCAAGAGGAGAACTGGAGGAGCCGTTGGCCTTGAAGCCTAAAGCCGAGAAAGTGATGGATTGAAAGAAAAGTGTGTCTGCTGTTTCTTTCTTAATGTTAGGGTTTCATTTTTTTAATCTATTTTTTAGTCAAGTTAAGTAGAATTCTCAGGATTGAATTTGTCCTATGACTGTGGTCTAGTGGTAAGATTGTCTTATGTGAACATGGAGACCAAGGTTTGAATTTGAGCAGCTTCATTCTTGACATTTTGTTTGAAAATTTAAAAACCTCCGAGTTACGGTTTGTACGATTTTTAACGGTTCATATGGTTCGACCGGTTTCTAGCGATTTTTCATTAACTTCTGGGTTTGATACTAGACCGGACTGGCGGTATGTCTAGTTCGTGTTCCAATCGGTCGAACCGGCAGGTCCGATCTGATTCTGAAAACATTGATCCTGCTCAGAAACTATTCAAAAAATTGACACAACACATGTAATTAAAGATGAGAAATAGTTCAAATTATAGCATATAAGTGGGATAGACTACATATATTATTCTTATCGTTAATTTGGATACCATCCGAATTTAAGGACAAATATTTTGTTCACAAATAATCTCTAGGTTTCTAATTCAAGACCAGAGGGCTGTTATGTATCATTAGGATCAGAACATACGTGTTACAATAAAATAAATGTTTACCCATGAATGCAAGCCGAGAATCAGCATTTGAGCTAACAGTTAGCTGATCTTTTGCTTGTCGATGAAGCTGAAGATAAATATGCAACTCGCATCCCATCACATCCATCATTATTATTGGAAAAGAAAACGTATTACAGTGTCCATATCTCTATTTTTTTGACTCTTGCCGGTTCAAATGATCATCTTCCACTTCTGCAATATTCTAGTCGTTTTTGTAGTTAATTAAGCCTTCCTTTCTGGGGTTTCATCGTATGGCTAAAATGGAAGACGCTAGTACTATAAATATGTTTGACAAATAAGTTAGGATTTAGGACCACTGTATCCAAATTATGTCGATGGATCTCAAGCTATAAACATGCAGCTTGCATCCCATCACATCCATTATTACTATTGGAAATGAAACATATTCCAGTCTGCAGGGCAGTCTCCATATCTTTTTGCCTCTTCCTGCTTCAGACGATCAACTTCCACTCGCCTTTGTAGTTAAAGTTTCCTTTTTGGGGGTTTGTATCTTATGGTTTAATGGAAGAAGCTAACTAAGTGAGGACCATTTATCCATATTTTTACATGCTAAAGTCTATGTCGACGGTACTATATCAAATTTCTTACGTGTTGATCTAGACCCTTAGTCTATTATTTGGCTATGCATATATACGCACTGTACACGTTGGACTAAGCATTTACCACTTCGTTTTTCATGTTTCCTTTTTTAGTATTTGGTAAAAACTATGGAGGGGGAAGAAACTAGAAAGAAAAAAATCACTTATCTACTATTAATTAACTCTCCACTGAAAGAGTGGCAGATGCACAACAATCCAAAATCATAAATATTTTCTCCAAATCTTGTTACAGTTTTCCAATTATGTTGAAAAGTGTCTGTGAGTCAAGCTGCTTCTATGGTAATTATACTCTCTATCTTTTTCGCATGGAAAAACTTTCAACAGGTTTGCACGCATCAAACATGAAAACTATAAATAGTAAGAACATGTACAGATGAGTAAGAAAAGAAACTCGTTTTCTGGTAATTAATTATATGCAGGCAGTCTCTGTATCTTTTTTTCTTTCTCGCACAAAAAAATTAAAGATTTCCTGTCAAAATTGTGCTTATCTGGAAATAATCCTACTCATGCAAAGTACGAAGACTATTCTGGTCCTCAATGCACACTAAAGCTTATCTCGCTCCAATTTCAGTTAAATAATGCCATCGAAATCAAACTGCTAAGAAGCAACTAAGCATGTAAGAAAATTTGGATTAGGTGATAAGGTGGAAGAGATTGTAAGTGGGAAATCTTAGATTCAAAACCTTCCACTCAAAAAAAAAAATCTGAAAGGAAATGATCACAAACATAACATAAACAAATCTGCATAAAAAGCAAAAGAAAAAAAAAATAAGTTTGTTGCTGCCGGAAGTGTTGGACTACAAATAAATTAGGAGGGCTACGAGAATTTCAAGCGTCAAGATCATTGTGCAAACAAACATTTCAAGCGGTGGTGTCATACTTGTACCAGTTAATAATTTGCTATCAGCCATCTCCAAATCAGAATTTTTGAGACTGTTTCTTTCGTCCCTAAACAGTTGATTGTTTTCAATCCATCAAAAGAAATTCGTATTATAAGTAATTCTAGGTACGCACATTTGTACATTGTTATAGAAAGTAGTTTGCATGACCTAGATTAAAAATGTACACAAGACAAGACCAAGTTTACATGCTTCAATCTAAACCATTTTGTCGGAAGATTAACACCAAAACCCCATATATTTTTTTGGGTAAAAAATAAAAAAGCCCCCTGTGATAAACTTAATACACAGAAAAGCCCCCCATGGTTTCAAAATATACAACACGACCCCTCATGCTTTGAACTAAATTGTAAAGGTGACGGAATCCGTTAAACTTAACGGAAATGGTCAAAATGACCAAAATACCCTGATATAATTCAACAAAAAAACAGCTCAAAAAATCATTTATTTTATTTTCTAAGTAGAGAGAATTGAGAGTTAAGGGGTAGAATAGGTATATTTGATAAAAATTAGGTATAAAAAATTTTTTTTAGGTTCCAATATGTCATTTCCGTTGAGTTTAACGGATTCCGTCACCTTTACAATTTAGTTCAAAGCATGAGGGGTCGTGTTGTATATTTTGAAACCATGGGGGGCTTTTCTGTGTATTAGGTTTATCACAGGGGGCTTTTTTGTTTTTAACCCTATTTTTTTTGAGGTTATTAACAATCTTAACTATATGAGTTTTCCAAATAAGAACCGACGAATTTTAAGAAATTCAGGACCATGAATAACATGTTTAATTGACTATTAAAGATGATAAGAGCACATCCCACTATCCTTCAGTGAGAGAACTAACTATTACTGGCTATAGGTGGTACTTTATTTCCTCAAGGTTAGGTGTTTATACTACTATGAGCTCGAGTATCTACATTTAACAGCCATCCTTTGCTTGTCAATCAAGCTAATCACAAGTATTGCAACTTTCACACCATCACATCCATCATTATTGTTGAAGATATATTATGGTGGCCATATCTTCTGATTTTTCGTGTTTCAATTGAACATCCACTTTTGCAATTTATTAGCCATTTTAGTTAAGTCTTCTTTTTCCTTTGGGGTTTGAATGTTAGTGGTAAATGGAAAAAATGTCAGTAGATGTTTGACAAACGACTTTTAAGACCATTGTTTGCATCTTGTAAGTGGTAAAATGTTAAAAAAAAAAAAAAAGATGTTTGAATAATGAATTCGGACCTCCTAATCCAACAAAGTGTATGCCAGACATTGAAGAACTTAAAGGAGCAAATGCTTACATGCTGAAGAGAAGTACTATAAAAAAGGGGATGAGACCAGAAAGTAAAATCACAGAAATCAATTAGAACTCACCTTTTGAAATTAATCAAGAAGACCCGTCCAAAATTTAGTCCTTGTCGAACATCAATATATCACTAGGGTAAATGCATGTTATGAAAGTTACGATTAAACTAATTTCCCAGAATAATTAAGTTAACCGGTGGGTGAAGTTCTTGGACCTATATATATGTACTGTATGGCAGTCTGGTTAAGAAGTAAGAACCGAAAGCTTACGATAGACAAGAAATGGCTTTCTTTGCCTTCTTTCTCATCTTATGCCTTTTGCCCTTTTCACCACCAACCAACTGCATTTCTTCTCCAGAATCCCAACATACACAAACAGTTCGCCTAAACCACCATGACACCATACAAGCCATAGAAGATTTCATGGCTTTTGATGCTGGCCAGTTACTACAAGAATCTATCCAGGTACCGGCCACCACCACCACCACCACCTCCTCCTCGTCATCCCCTTTCCAGGGCAATTATATCCCTGTCTACGACATTGACATCTTTCTCAAATCAGGCTATGAAGATTATCGCTCTCTGATTCTGTTTCGCCTGGCTCGTAATGCCAAAAGGTTTGAATGGTTGTCGACATCATTAACTGATTCTGCGGTGGTTGATATTCCTTACTATTACGAGAGTGCGTCTTATGTGGGGATTATGGACATAGGGAATCCACCACAGAGAGCTCACCTACTCGTAGACACTGGCTCTAGATTCGTATGGTGGGATTGCCAGCCATGCAATAATTGCCCTACTTTCAGCTATAATCCTTCCCGCTCATCATCATATCGTCAAGTGGATTGTCGAATGGAGGATGAGTGTCCAGGCAATGAAGGCCTTTTCTGGGGTTGTGATATGGATGGTAACAACAAGTGTGAGTTTAAAGTTGTGTATCGTGATTCCACAGAAGCTGAAGGTTTTCTTGCCTACGAGAAAGTAACAACTACCCATGGTGAAGAGGGTGGCGACGTAGTCCTTGTGGAAAATCTTCGGTTTGGGTGTGCAGAAAAGTCTCCAGCAAGTATGATAGGTAAGAAGTTCACTGGAATTCTGGGTTTTGGACCCAACACTTACTCCTTCATCTATCAAATGAATGCTACTAGTTTTAGCTTCTGTCCTAAAAGTCATACTGCTTCTGTAGCCACGAGTTTATACTTCAATTCCCTGCCTATACCTGATGACTTCACCTTCAGAACCCCTCTTCTCCAAAATATTCAACCAATATATTACGCTGTGAACCTTACTGGTGTGTATGTGAGATGGGAATTTCTGGAGATTAAGTCTCTTACTAACTCAGATGGCCGGGTTGGAGCAGTGGTAGATTCGGGAACAAGTATATCTATGTTTCCTCTCCAATTCTATAACCAATTCCGTGATACTTTTACTGGGCATAGCCAATGGTTAAGTCGTTTGCCGGGGGAGCAATTTTTTGATACCTGTTACAACATCTCCTCACCCGAATGGTACTTGGAAGTTCCGGAGATCATATTCCAGTTTTCTGGGGTTACAGGTCATGAAGTTCTTAGCTAGGTTGGATGCCAACCAAATAATGATGCCCATTGGTGCCGACGGGAAATACTGCTTGGCCTTCAGTCCAACTATATTCCGCCAGTTCACACTAATTGGGACTTGGCAACTGCAGGGGACTCGTGTCTCTTTTGATTTAGCCAATCAAATGCTGCAATTTGATCCTGAGAACTGTAAAAATACCCCAAGCTGATGTAAAAGGCTTTCTGTCTGTCCTGGCATCTAATATATTGAGCTAATGGGGTTATAAATAACTATCTAAATTAACAGGAGTTCTTCCATTATCATTCTGCTACAACTGCTAAAAAGAGTGCACTGATCCTTCAAGTACGCTTAATTTTGACCCAATATTTGTCAGCTCAACAGAACTAAGCTAGTCATGAACTCGTGCCATCCATAACTAGTCGTATTTTTGAACCAGACTTTTGAACCATTTTTCACTATTTTTTTTAAAAATATTTCAATGTCATCCTAATTATGTAATATTAAAATAATTTAAAAATATTATATCATTGACCCAGTTCAACCATGAACAGAAAGCTTATTGATTCAAGTTTTATCCCGAGTTTGAAAACTGCGGATTGTAGATTGGGTGTAGTTGTGCATTGTCTCCATAAAAGAAAAAAAAAAGGATCTATTTCTAGGAAGCTGGTAATGTTGCTCAAAACTCAAAAGCATCTCTTCCTTCTTTCTCTCACAGGGAAGGAAAAAAAAAAAGCTCTTGCTTCTCATTGCGACATACATATCCAGCCAAAGCAACTTTCTCAACAATTTACGCTTCAGGTAAAGTGAACTAAGCTTCAGGTGTAAGTATTTTTTGGCCTAATTTCGTCTTGGTAATAGCACGTTAGCTTAATTTCAGTGTTGCCAACAATATAGTATTTAAAAAATTGAATAAGCTTATATATAATCTGGTTATGAACTAAGAAGTGATTTATGTGATATATTCAATTAAGTACATGATCATAATTATGTGATATGATACAAGAAAAAATAATGGTGAGTGATGTATGATAATGTAATAAATATACCATATGTTTACAAGTGCAGCACTAGATTGGATCCGTCATCAAATGACTTTCAAACGACATGCTTTCTCCAAGAACATTTTAAGTACAGAGAAAATTGTAAACATGTTCAAGCATGTAATTAATAGAAAAATTTTCACAAATTATAAGTATTTGCTGTCATTTATTTGCCGCAGTCGAAGTTGAAGTTGATTAACTCAAGTTCAAGGATGATGAAAAATCCCAAACTCAAATAAAAACACAAAGTTATCCTAGCAAACTTGTTAACCAAACAGGGAGACTATTTCTTATTCGAGGACATGAAAGTAATACTAGTCTAAACTTAATACTCCTATATGATATGGCAAGACTAAGCCTACAGATGATGGGTTTCAAACTCCATCCACCAGCTTATAATTGCAGGCATGAAGATGGCATTAGTGTAAAGTTTGGTGAATGTGGCACATGAATTTCAGCAAGAAAGGGGACCAGATCGACCAGCAGGGTGATTTGCAAGACATGCCACCAACCCTTAAGTTACAAGTCCGATCTGAATCCAATATTCATGTTAAATATATGGCTCTTTCAAATTTGTGTTTTAACATTGTCTAGACAGAATATTGAATGAACAATGAATCCTAAGGGCATATCCTTAATCATTTTCATCGGCCTCATTGCTATTTTATCATCCAATCAATTCAGGAATGTACCTTTCTTGATCCTTGAGTATGTTAACGATCTTATTACCCTTGAAATGCTCTCGTCATCTACCGTTATTCCGATTGATCTGATGCTTGGTTATAATAGAGGTCATCATCATCATCATCACGATGACAAGAAAAGGAAAATAGTGTCAATCTGTGATGATTTTCCACCTGATTTTCCCCCTCCAGATACCAACACAACATCCACAATATGTGTTGATCATAATGGTTGCTGCAACTTCACCACCGTACAAGCTGCTGTCGATGCTGTTGAAGTTCTCAGCTCGAAAAGGACTATAATATGGATAAATAATGGCATTTACTTGTAAGTGGCTTTTCAAAACGTCCCCCCATCAGGCTTTAGTTTGGTTCTTTTCGTCTTTAATTTGCGTTGTTAGCATGGTTATTATGTGCATTTGGGGGTCTTCTGTTGCACTTCTCCCTATCACATCATATTACATAACTTCTTGAATTAACAAGTGTTTTAAAATATATTGATCAAGAGAGGTTGTTTTAAAACTTAAATTCTTATAGTTGTAGGAATGAAGATATATACTTTTAGTCGAATGAATGTTGAAGGTCCTACTAGTTTCAATATTTGCCTTCAAAACAGCTTCACTTATTTGTTTCAATATTTGTATACATTTGCTATTATTGCACACGTTAGCCCCAAGGCCAAAGGACAAGGGACACAAAATAGATAATTATCCACAAAGAGGTAATTAGCGTAGCTTTTTAATCGTTGTGTTGGTGAATAAGTAAACAATATTCAATTAGACGATTATCTAATTGAGCTCAAATAAGTGATAAACCTATAAGCAAACCCTGGTTTGGCTCCAATAAAAGAAAGGATAAAATACTAGTAACCCCTTTGTAGTTTCACCTATTATTCTATGAGCCCCTAACATTTTAAACCATCCACATAAACCCGGCCCCTTGGTTTTATATACAGCAGAAATTTGATGGAAAGCTACTTTTCTAATGTTGTTAGTTGAAATGTCAATATTACTCTTACTTAATTTTACTTACTACTTTGAATAAATTCATCGGGAAATTAATTATGTGGGCATATGTAAAATCATACAGGAGTTAAGTGGCTATTTATGTAAAATTATAAGGGGCTATGTAGATATTATAGTTTCACATTTTTGGAGCTCATTTGTGTCAATTGCCATCATCAAATGTACTTTTCGTCCATTTTTCCAATTTACATAAGATCATAGAAGGTGTTACGTAGGTATCTTGAAACATTATAGGGTCATGTGGGAATATGCAAAAGTAAAATTGGGTTATTAGTAAATTACCCTAAAGAAAATCAAAACTATTTTTTCCTGGAACTCAAATACTGATCGCACGATCCATTCTCAAGTCCAGCGAGAAAGTTATCATTCCGAAAACAAAACCAAACATCTCCTTTCAAGGACAAGGCTTTACGTCCACGGCAATTGTGTGGAATGATACAGCCAATTCTTCGCATGGCACATTTTACAGCGGCTCCGTTCAAGTTTTTGCTGCCAACTTCATAGCCAAGAATATAAGTTTCATGGTCAGTAATTTCCTCAATCACTATATATAATTTCATTGCATAGTTCCCACTCCTCTAATTTATATAATGTAACACTTATTTACCTAATGCCCTCTTATACAAAAAAGTTAATATATACTTCTGCATAAATAAAAGGGCAAATTACACTTTACCTTCCTGTGGTTTAGTAATTTTTTTTACATAACTCTCATATGGCTTCAAAAACTATACATAATTCTCTCATAATTTGAATTAAACTGTCAAAGTGACGGAAATAATCATTCGTAATGGAGTCACTTAAAATGTCAAAAATACCCTTATGTAAAGCTGAAAATTATTTATTAACCAAGAAGGGTTATGTGTATATTTTAAAAACCATAAGGAGGTTATATGGTAATGCATTAAATCATAAGGGGGTTATATAGTAAAATATAAAAATCATCAGTGTGTCATGTATTTATAAGGGTAATTGCGACATTTGTAAAAGTTCTGTAACGAATAACTATTTTCGTCACTTTAATCTAAACCATGAGAGAGTTATGGACAACTTTTGACATCATAGGAAGGTTATTAAAAAATACAAAACTACATGGGATAAAGTGTAATTTTCCCTAAATAAAATGTAAGTACAGTGACAATTACTACGAGTATTTAAAGTACCTAGTTTAGGCAAGGTTCCTAATCCTAATAGCATTATCACACGAGATATAGAACGTGGCCCCTATACCTGGTCCGGGAGCAGTGGGAGCACAAGCAGTAGCGATGAGAATAGCGGGAGACCAAGCGGCCTTCTGGGGTTGTGGGTTCTTTGGAGCGCAGGACACCCTGCATGATGACCGAGGCCGCCACTATTTTAAAGAATGTTACATACAAGGCTCCATTGATTTCGTCTTTGGCAATGGGAAATCATTTTATGAGGTAATAATTGTGACCACCATCTCGAATTGATTGTTTATATCATTCATGCATGATGGTAGATGCATATTGCAATGTGCAAGGACTACTACAAATTACTAACTTAATTGTCTCTTTTTTTTTGTGGTCAACTTCTGTAAAATGGCTTGAACAAATTGTATTAAAAGGTAAATTATGGGGGTGAATCTGGTTTAGAACTTGTACATAAATAAACCTTGTGACCAGGGGTGGATTTACTCAATGTTCAGTGTGGGCACGTGCTACCGCTAAACCAAAAGCAAATTGCATTTCTAGGCATTGAGATTTTGAAAAATTTTTATTTTTTCCTTACTAAATTTTGAGTTTTGCACCAATGATCAATGAAAAAAGTATATTTAAATATTGGCTTGTCAAAAAAAATCTTGTTCTTACCTTGATATTGGTAGAAATTCAACTTAAGGATGTGCACACGAGGGGTTGGGTAACAATTTTTAATAAAAGAATTAAATAATTGGACATAATTGATCGCTTTAACGACGATTGCATATACAAATTAAATCAATACTCTAAAACACTTAGTTTACTTTACTAGTGAGTTTTTTTTTTATATACAAGGAAAAATTTAAAGGTAATGAGTTACAACAAAACAAAAAAAAGGGGTTATAATAAAACATTAGTAACAAAAAAAAGGGGTTATAATAAAACATTAGTGGGTAGTGGGTTCCTTATTTCCTCGTCTCATCTTGCAGTTATATAGGTCATTACTTGATATTCACTTACTTTGTATGTATTGTTATTACTCAATACTAATTATATATAGAACTAAAAGAACTTTATTTTTAATTGTGTCCTCACTGAAAATTTTTTCTAGCTTATGACTACCAAGTGTGCAAATTAAAGTTTGTGATTTGCCATGTTAAATGTCAATAGCATACCATGCTCGGGAAAAATTCTTTTTCCAAGATAAACTAAGTCACCATAAATTCAGTCTGAAACCTTTTTCACCTATGTTAAACGTTCTTGACATTACATCAAACTAATATTTATTTGTAAATTTAGAAAATCTAGTACCACTTTTTATATTTTGTGTACGTAAAGCATTTTAACAGGAACATTCTATGGCTCAGGCATTTTCTTTGTCTACAAAACTGGATATCATAATGAGACAGACAGAGCAAGCAAAACGTTTAATACATCTGCAATCAAGAGATCTAGTAATCGTTTACAAAAGTTCACCTTCCTAGCTAACTGCTGAGCATAATCCACCAGAATTGCCGGTTAACCTCAATAGCGAACCCAGTGGCAGTAGGAGCAAGGGCGATAACCGGAGCAGTGACGGCGCATGGGCGAGCTTCCAAGGACGAAAACAGTGGCTATGCTTTCGTGAATTGCAGCATTGGAGGAACAGGAAGAATCTGGCTGGGACGAGCGTGGAGGCCCTTCTCCACTGTTGTGTTTGCTTACACTTCTATGTCTGACATCATTGCTTCTGAGGGATGGAATGACTTCAATGATCCTTCCAGAGACCAGTACGTAAGGGGCTAGCTGCTGCTGCCATTACCCTTTTTTTTTTTTCGGTGCAGGGAAGGGGTGAGATTTAAGAAACGAGGAAGGAGGAGGAGAGGGATTTGATCATTACCATTATTCATTTTGCGACCTTCTTTTAAGTAATTTTTGCTGTTGAATCGATCTATGATTAACCAAGAAATTAATATGCCGTATGTACACATGCATGCAGGACTGTTTTCTATGGGGAGTACAATTGTTCTGGCAATGGAGCTAATACAACACTAAGGGTGCCTTATGCCCAAAAGCTCGATGACACACAAGCTACACCTTTTCTGAATATTTCTTTCATGGATGGTGATCAGTGGCTGCAACCATACAGTTAATTTGAACAAGGTGTTAATTAAGTTGTGGGAAGAATTTGGAATGGCTGAATTCAGAATTGGGTGTTTTCAATTTTCAATGATTTAAATTATAATGATTGAAGGATGAATAAATTTATTTGGAATTAATTTCTGAAATGATTTATTGTAGCGTTTGAAACATGAATAAATTTCTTGAAAGGATTCAAGAAGATTTAACAAGTAATTTATCAATTTATGTGACTAGATGACTCTTTTTTTTTTTTTTAATAATCATTATCTGTATTAAAACACTTGTAACATGCTATAAGGGTCCAAGTACTTAAATCTAAAACCTGTTCCCTTCAAAAAACTTGTGCCGAAGCTTTGTCTCCAACAGAATGAGGCATCCAACAATTTAGTAACTTGAATATTTTGCAACAGGTGTAAATCTAGAGGTCTATATACAATTGCATACTCAATTTTTTGAAAGCTCAAATATATGTTGGTAGAGAAGTACAATGATTAGATGGTGGCGACTAGGATGCATCAGCTAGTTGTCAAGGTCATCGCAAAAATTATTATATCTCTAATTATTTATTACAGTAGCATTTTTTTTATAACTTTGTACTTTTCAAGTTTTTTAATGATCACATGCGATAGAATAAATTATCTCTTGACATACCTCAAGAAAATTTAAGATGCTTTTTGTTGTTTTCTGCATGTATTTTATGGTTGAAACTTGAACGACGAAATGATCAGTACTCCGGTGATTTATAAGTTTCATGGTGTTAACATTTTTTTTCTTTTCTAATTGAGAAATTATAATGATGTTTCACTTGCTCTCTCGATTATAATTCATAGAGTGCACCAGTTGCCTGCTTTAAGAGGCTGTTCTTAACCAGGCTAGGCAAAAAAATCTGCAAACCCAAAAATCCACGAGACCCAATTTGATGAAAACTGAAAATCAAGATATCTTGCTCTCCATTTACCTGTTGATGCAGGTCGAAGGATGGGTTTTACTCAGTAAGAACTTCGATACGAGTAACGATTTTGGTGACCAGCAAGTACTCACTCTGTCTCTGTATCTCATAAACAGAATTGTTTATAGTTAACTTTTTCCCTTCACAAATTTCCAAACGCAGAAAAGATTCCAAACATAGTCTGAGTGGAGTCGTGGGAATGAGTAATCAAATGTCATCGACTTCAAACACCTGTCCCAGACGCACGCACCACCCAAGACTCTCAGTCCTTGTACAGGATGGCAGAATCAGCCCTTTTTCTTTCAGCAAAGAGGTACCACCTTATGTTTCCTGGTTACCAGTATCTTTCAGCCAAGTTTGCATATCTTTCCTGGTTTCCAGTATCTCCTTTTTCAAGAATTTATATATCTTTCAGAAAAGTTCATATTTTGTCTGTTTGCATGTTTTTATGAATGCTACTGGAAGTTTTTGACCAATCTGGTTTTGTTGGTTTTCTATCAGGGTTGCAGTTGTTACAGGAGCGAACAAGGGGATAGGATTAGAGATATGTAGGCAATTAGCTTCCAAAGGGGTGATGGTGGTTTTAACCGCTAGAGACCCGAAAAAGGGTATTGAAGCTGTTCAAAGTCTCCAGGCCACGGCATCTTGTGATAATGTCATTTTTCATCAGCTTGATGTGGCGGACCCTTCAAGTATAGCTTCCCTGGCAGACTTTATCAAGACCCGATTTGGAAAACTTGACATATTGGTATATTTTGCAGTATTTTCTCTCTTTTCTGAGCTTCCAAGCACCTTATATTAGATCTGTTGGTTCAAAACTGGGATTTTTTTTTAAAACTAAACTTGCGCATTTTTCTGACTTAGTTACTTATGGTAAATTGGTTATACTCCAGATATACCTTCATGCTTGTGTAATAGTGCATTTGATTGAAGAGTTAAGCTAAGCATGCTTGTTTTATCTCTTTCTTTAATTTTTTTTCATGTTTTACTTGAATCTGTTTATGTGATATCATTCCCCTGTTCTCATGTGACAAAATAAATATGACACAGCACTCAATTGCTCCATTTTAAAGCTCAACCCGATGGATGGAGTATCTTTGAAAGTTATTGTATTTCAGATTATGGTCAGGAGTTCAGCAGATACAATACTAGAATTTTGATTTATACACATGGGCTTAAGCCAACTCCAGGGGAAAGGAGATGAAACTACCAAAGGAAGTTGGTCAATGGGCTGAATGATCGTCAGATGTAGAATGAGGGCTAAAATAAAAGAAGTGAAAGGACTTCAGGGAATATTCAGGCATTGTTCTCACACATTTTCATTATATCTTGTACCAAAAATGTCCGCAGTAGCACAGATGCTTCAAAATTTTCAAGCATTCTGGGAAATTCTGTCTTTCGCTTATGCACAATCAATCATCTAAAATTGTTTTTGAAAAATCTAAACCAACATTTGCATGTTACTTGTCTAAGGTTTTGATCGACCATGATCTAACCTAATCAGAGGGGATTAATAGAGCTTTCCGTATTATCATTTGTGCTGCATGTATGGATGTTTCATGTTTCTCAGAGCATAACCAAAGTGAAAAAGAAAAATTGTGCAGGTAAACAATGCAGCTGTTCTTGGTGTTAAAGTGGATAGCAATGCTCTTGATTCTTTGGCTGATCACGTGGTGAGCCGACCTTTGAATAGTTATTTCTCTGCTACAAAGTTTAGACGCTAGTGTATTCCTCTCTAGTCTTATGCTAATATCAAATGCCATGCAATGTCTTTGGAAGCCTGAACTTGTTGGCTATTTTTCAAAGAGCAATTAAGTAACTACAACTTTGTTGCCGACCCGTATATGCAGCCAGGAGGATACATTAATTGGAATGAGGTTTCGACTCAAGCTCATGATTTGGCGGAAGAATGCTTAAAAACAAACTACTACGGACCAAAAAGCACAACTGAAGCATTTGCCCCCCTTCTCAAATTGTCTGATTCAGGAAGAGTTGTTAACGTTTCCTCCTCATCTGGGAAGCTAAAGGTAATCAACCTAACTTGTAAAAGCAAACATTTTGCTCCAGTCCAAGATTAATGTAACTGTGTTCTCTTTCTTTTTTTTGGTTTTGTTGGTGTGCAGTTCATAGCGAATAATTGGGCTCAAACAACACTAAGCGATGCAGATTGCCTTACTGAAGACAGGATTGATGAAGTACTGAATGAGTTTCTGAAAGATTTCAAAGAGGGTTTTCTGAATGCCAAAGGCTGGCCTTCTTTTCTGTCTGCTTATACATTATCAAAAGCTGCCTTAAATGCCTACACGAGGATTGTGGCTAAGAAGTATCCTGAGTGGATGATCAACTGTGTCTGCCCAGGCTATGTTAAAACTGATATGAATTACCATAGAGGCGTCTTATCCTCAGAAGAAGGTGCAGAAAGTCCCGTATGGCTGGCCCTGTTGCCCCCCGGGGAAAAGCCATCGGGATTGTTCTTCTCCCAGAAAATTGTCTCACCTTTCTAGCGACTCAAAGACTGTTTACGTAATAATTATGGCTTTAGCAGACTTCTCTTGACTTTGCCTGTAGGAAGGATACGGGACCAATTTGTAAACCTTTCTGTCTGATTTATGATGAGACATGGCCACTAATTACTGATAAAGACAAGTATCTTCCGCAGATAAAATGCGTGGTGCAGAAATGGGCAGTTTAAGCCAAAGATTTTTACTGGACAAGAATCTTCAGGATATGCAAGAATAACAATCCAATTTCCTCTGGGGTGGGCTCTGAGTTTGCTTCAGCACATTTCCGGACTGATATTTATATGTCACTCTCAGTTTGCATTATTGGCTGGAGTTTTGGGAGCTTCTGGACCAAACAAAGTGTCCAGTGTACAGATCAAAACTTTGTGGAGTACAAACAACAAAAAGTTGAGGTGGATATTTAGACGGGTCCGAGACAGGGAAGAAAAAATCATTAGATGGATCAATTTTTTTTTTGTTGTTCATTATTGCTTTATTTATTTATTTATTTTTATCATCGTTGCTTTATCTATATACTACTCTATCTTAATCTACATAGGAGGAGGCTCAACTGAATCTACGGGGATCGATGAAAACTGAACTACCATCGAATCATACGAATGCACTGAATTTTTTAAAAAAAATCACTTATTGTAATAATTGATGAGAGACAAGATTTGAAATCTTGACCTTTCATCCCAGTCTTGACGGTGGCCGCCAGCGTTTGATGGTTTTGGATGGACCATTGAAAAGTTGGATTCTGGATACCATCGTTCACTGGTATTGACCTTCCACCAGTAGAGTCCGTGCGAAATTTGGAGTTTGGCGCTGTAAAAATGATTTTACAAACGTATCCTCGGGAAAGTGCTAACTAGCGCCATGACGCCATCGCCATTAGTCTGTGCGAAATTTGGAATTTGGCGCTGTAAAAATGATTTTACAAACGTATACAGTGCTGACGCGAGCCATGACGCTTCTTGCAATAAACCAACTAGTCCTAATAGTTAGCTATCAAGAAATCAAATTCCAGAGGTTTAAACCAACGGGAGATTTAAAATTCTATTTGAGTGTGGGTCAAGAAATCAAATTTCTTGACTTGCATTCTAAAAATTCAGGATTTTTTAGAAAAATTTCGTCAGTGAGTACGTAGGCACTTATCTAAACTGGTAATGGTTCAATCGCTTTCGAATTTTCCCTTTGAACCCTTTGGATCACCCCCTCCCCCTAATATAGAATAGAAATAAGTATAGAATAAAATCTATCATGTTCGACAAAAAAAACAAAACAAAACTTGTAATAAGTATGTTATTTTTTTAAACCAGAAGTTTGCATTGTATCGATACAGATGACCATCACGGATCAAGATATGTGTCGAGAGGCAAATTATGAAAATATGAAGGTAATTATATATTATCGATCAAACGCAATTCTTACATCAACAACTATACTTAACAACTGAGCTAATATGTGTCAAACTTATAATTAATACTACCAGACTTTGCTTTGTGTTACCCTATGATGTCCTCATGCTGTGTGGGAAAGACTATTGTAATTTCGTCATGTTAATGTGATTGTTGTATTTGCTATATTATTTGTTACAATTACATTATAATAGTAAATAGATTGTATCGTTGTTGATACGAACCCACCAAGATGGATTGAACTCGTATCCCACACAATCTCGGATCTAGACGAAGAATTTAGTTGAACTTGCAGAATAACCCTTGACCATTCTAAACCATAAGATTATGAACCAAGATGAATCTTAGCCCACAACCTAATAATTTAGTAAATTAGAGTTTAAAGGTAGAAAACGTCACAGCCAAGTGCATTTTTTGGTTGATAAGTCGATGAACACTTGAGAATCTCTCAAGTATTCAAATTGGATTTCTTAGACAAGAGAGTTGGAGTATTGTTGGAAAAATTCCTTTATTACCTCGTAAGAAATAGCATTTATGGCTTAAGACTTATTTATAGCCTTTATAAGATTCAAAAATCCTAATTAAACTAGAACTCACGTAACTAGTTTCTAAAAATCCTAAATCGGCTCCAACTATGGTCAACATGACCTTAGCCGTTTTATTCCATTAAATTAACGACTTAATTAACTCCTAACTAACTCTAATTAATCAACTGATCATGGCTGGAAATAAAATAAACAAACGACATAAAGAATTTAAAACACAAAATACATTCGGATCACATGTCAAGACATGAACCCGATTGCACTTCAACCACCATCACTAGACTCAATGACTTGAATAAAGAGTAGTATAAAGTGTTGTATCTTTAAGTTCAAGCCCTTGAATCACTCTTTTAAGCTTTTTAGTTCAACTTGAACTTCAGTTGTAGTTGAATAGCATTGAGTCCTTGTATAGGTCTTCATTAGTTGTATTCGTGAAAAAAAATAAAATGGATAGAGCTAAATCCACACCTTCACAATCTAAATCCATACCTTTATAACCAAATTGACCAAAGAGCCATAGCATTAACCGAACTTAGTAGAAACTCTTTAAATAAAAAAACAGCCTTTTTTTGTGAAAGCAAATGGTGTTAATTTGGATTTAAAATTTACATCATTATGAATGATCTTAAAATTTTTGACTTTTCACATTCGTTTTGATGGCATTTGTTTTTTCCTTTTAATTGGTTTTTCTTATCTCTTTTTATCATGCAAGAGGAGATGAGATATTTTTTTAGAATTGTGTTAAGAAAATGTTTTTATCTTTTCGGCACATTGCACTTCAAAGTTGATTGAAGTATAATTTTAGAAAATACTAACGGATCAATGTATAATAAGGATGATGGTATCAAATAATTTCAATTAATTAAAACTTGTAATTGATTTTTTTAAACACGAGAAAGACAAGTTTTATATTGAAATAAGTTTTTATAAAGTTAAAATGGGCTTTATTGTCATTTTAAAGCTATGAATTTAGACTGAGGTGTGGATTTCACCCTACTCCCGCGCTTGAGGGTATATACTATATATACAGATGCTTGTGGAGTAGAGGCTTAATTATAGGAACTCGTTAGCCAAAAAAAAAAAAAAGGAAAAAAAAAATCTAGATTCCTCGTACCAGCCATGGCAGAAGCAAAGAGGTACTTCGACGTGTTTACATTTAACGTCTGGCTTTCAATTAATTTTCCTGGCCAAAGTATTTTGATGAGGCCTCTATTTTTTGGCATTTTTGCTCTGTTTTTGGGGCAGGTATGCAATTGTGACCGGGGCAAACAAAGGGATAGGATTTGAGGTATGCAGGAACTTAGCTTCTAAAGGAATCACCGTGGTTCTGACTGCCAGGGATGAGAAGAGGGGACTCGATGCTCTTCACAAGCTCAAATTCTCTGCTGGTCTTTCTGCTGATCATTTGCTATTTCATCAGCTTGATGTGGCAGATTCGTCTAGCGTTGCTTCCCTTGCTCAATTCATCAAGACTCAGTTTGGAAGGCTTGATATCTTGGTATGACAGACTAACTCCAATTCCAATATCTGACTTTTTGATTTTCTGTAAAACCTGATTCCCCTTTGGTGACAAGATGGGCATAAGTAGATAATTTCACCCAATGCCAAATTCAGCATCTTGTAAGTTGTAACTGCTCATGCATGGCTTTTCTTTTGTTTTATCGATCAGGTGAATAATGCAGGAATTATTGGAGCTGATATAGACTCTGATGCTTTTAAAGCTGCGATTGCAGCTGGTGCTGTTGAAGAGGTAAACTTGGATTTTACCTTTAAATCATCAAGATTCTGGTCCTCTTTCAATTTCCCAAAATCTCCTGCTTTTTCCTCCTTCTGGAGATCATGTTCTTTGTCCTTTTCTTTTCCTGTCTCATCTTGCTAGTTAAGATTCTCAGGAATTAGTTGCAAAATATGATTTTTATAGCTTTCAATGTGTCAATAAACCTGCCCTTTTATAGGTGTCCTTGTAATACATGAACGTTTTCCTTCGTTTTGCCCAATGCAGGAACGAGCTAATAAAGTTGACTGGAGCAGTTCGATCAAAGAGACTCATGAATTGGCAGTACAATGCTTCCAAACAAACTATTATGGTGCCAAAAGAATGATTGAAGCCTTTGTTCCTCTTCTCCAATTATCTCAATCACCAAGAGTTGTCAACGTTTCCTCAGGCGCGGGAAAGCTAAAGGTACATATCTTCTTGTAATTGTATTTCTTCGAGTACGTAGATTCTTCATTGTTGTGTGCAGGACAGTAAACTTGGCACAAATTTAAAAGAACCAACGATGCTGCTTAACAGCATACAGATGCCTTGGACATAATTCTGGCTCCATGCATCGAGTTCTCTGATGACCTCAGAATTTTAACTCTGTTCTGAAGCCACCCTGGTTCCCAATTTTAACTCTGTATCCATTTCATAGGGAAAACTGTAAATCCCATAAGCAGCTTACATAAAGTTTGCTCGATTTGCTTCAGAATATACCCAGTGAATGGGCCAGAGGGATATTCACTGATGTCGACAACCTTACAGAAGAGAGAGTGGATGAGGTGCTCAATCAGTACCTGAAAGACTTAAAAGAAGGTTCCAGAGAAGCCAAAGGCTGGCCTTCATTCCTGTCTTCTTATACAGTCTCGAAAGCAGCCATGAATGCATACACAATTGTTGTCGCAAAGAAGCATCCCCACATCAAGATCAATAGTGTCTGTCCTGGTTTTGTCAAAACGGATATAAACTTCGAATCCGGCACATTGACTGTAGAAGAAGGTGCTGACAGTATTGTGAGGCTGGCTCTGCTGCCTGATGATGGTCCTTCTGGCTTGTTCTTCATTCGCAGTGAAATATCACCTCTTGGATAGAGATAATCCTTCTCATCTCTTTGCATTCATGTGAGATCATCCCAACCGGGCCATAGATCTATGCAACATTGTGATATTTTTCTTGCAATTTAGACTACAAAATCACCAAAGAATAATGTTTTGAATCCTTTGTTTTGATGAATAAATCATATATGAGCTTCATTGGTCGTCATGCAACAATTAATGTTGTCAAGATCTTCTCTTCTCAACTAATTTAGTCATACCTGTGCTAAAGATCTAGACAGACTTGGAACCCTATGTTTTTACTATTGGACCATCCTTTTTCGGTTTAAGCGTAATACTTTTCCTATCAAATTATGCTCTCAAAGAAGGGAACAAGAAAATCAGGTTGAAGGATATGCTTAAACACTACTATGTGCAGGTTGCATAATTATTTCAGTTTGATTTATTGGTGGAATATTATGTAATTTGACAATGTGGTTTTTGAATTCTGTCTCTTTTCTATGTAGCTTAATGGGAAACAAATCCCATCTTATCAGAAGCCAACTCCGAAGTGAGAAAAAGAAAAGATTGTCAAGAAGCTAAAATGATACATTTGACCAGCCTCCCTCCAAGCCTTCCCCTACCCCCCCCCCCCCCCCCTATAAACCCATATTCTTATAAAATTGAGCAATTTGTGGATAAGACTAGGCAATCTGGGAATGCTGTAAGAGAATTTAATGGTGCTAAAATAGGATTTTGTGTCAACTAACTTGACAGTTGTTTTAATCGTGGCCCTAAAAATCTTAGCTAATTGCAACTAGATTCTTCAAGAAACTGCACAAATTTAAAGTTTCACCATCCACAATGGATCCATGAATCCCTTTACTATTCACCTGAAATCATTATTAAGGGAAAAAAGATTATAAATAAACAAGGAGAATGTTAAAGTAACAGTGGAAAATATATATAAAAAAAAGAACTGTTAAAAAAAGTAGAACAAACAATGAAAATTTTATTGGATGCTACAGTCCAATATTTATGCACTTGTTTTGTTTATGAGCGGATCCTTAATACGTGACGTTCCAAATTTCTGGTACGTTAAAAGACAAAATTAGGAGAAGTACCAGATTAACAATTAAAAATAAAGGGAAACAATCGAAATGGAGAAAACCATCGGAAATGAACTGAATTTGTGAATGTTCCAACACTACCAAGATATCAAGCCACCTAAAACTGAATCCTGACAAATCTGCAAGGGAAGCAACGCTAGAAGAATCTGCCACTTCAAGCTGATGAAAGAGCAAATCATTATCAGAATAGCCATCAGACTGTTTGAGCTTCTCTTCTCATCTGTAGCAGTCAACAAGGGAGATCATGCATGTCTTTGTTATCCGATCTTATTCTGGGTAGATATGCAGTTGTGACTGGAGCAAACAAAAGGGATAGGAAAGGAGACATGCAGACAGTTGGCATCTTTTGTGCATTGCCGTTGGTTGCTACTGCATGCCATGAATGTGTGCTAGATAATGGTGGCAAAGATGTTTTGTAGGGAGAGTCAGGAGTTTGAGTGTTATGACTGTTGAATTGCCAAGTACTAGCACGTATGCATGGGAAATATATGGCATTAATAGGTGATGAGCTTTTATAGGAAGCCGGAGTTCTTAATTTATTTTGATTCTTCGGTTGCCAGAAGCTAGCTATTGCAGGCAGGCATGGAAGTATTGCGGCATATTATACGCATGTACTATAATTCTACACATAAATGGTTGACAGCCGAGCCGACCATCTTCTAACTTTCGTTAAATTACTTTTTAGTTGTGATGCATCTGCCGTTGCTTATGTTTGTCTCTTCTTCAAATGCAAAATGTAGGATAATCTTTTGATTCCCTTGGTTGCAAGCTGGCTGGTTATTTCACTGGTTCACTAATCACTACTCACCAGGACGACTGAACTCGGAGAGGGGTTGTGGTTAGTATTTCCCCCTTGAAGAATGGAAAGTTTTGAAAAGATTCTTCATAAATCAAATTTTTGCCTCTGAAAATCCTTTTACAGAGAACTTCACACTGCAAGTCCAGAGTTTAAATGCGTATAAAATTTGCCGTGCTACCTCCATCTATCGTTTTTTAGATACCCTTCTCCAGTAAACCAAGATAACTAGACAATGAGAATCGCATCTCGGAAACAATTGAAGTGTAAATGATGCTGCCATCAAGTAGTGCATGACATTTAGAAGAAAGCCCTTGATTGTTCTTGGTTAATTATTTAGGCATCATTAAAAGTCAGCCAAGTTTTAGCCATGCTAAACTGCATCTACACATGCGAGTTTAGCATAATATCATCTTGTTCTTCTGGCAAATTGATATAGCACTTCGGCCTAAAGATGAGTTGTCATAATAGGGGAAATCACTCGACATGCCCTATTACAATTCATTAGCAGTATGTTCATATCCAGAGAAATAAACTTGATTATACAAACCTGCATATCATACATGAAGTCGCGAACAGAAGGTATTAAACATCTTTTGCATAAACCAGGAAATAACTGTTTATACTTAGGTAAGGAGTGTCTCAAATTTAACAGAGCAAATCATAGTCTTCATCTTCGAAAATAACATGGAACTAGTATGCCTAGAAAGTACATGCCTACAATTTAATCTTTGACCACAACAACTGTTTCTAAAGGATTCATTTTCATTCAAAAGATGTGACTTGGTTACTCGAAAAGAACAAGCCAGAGGGTCCATCATTGGACAGCAGAGCTAGCTTCACAGGACTTTCAGCACCTTCTTCTACAGGCAAAGTGCCAGTATTGTAATTTATATCTGTTTTGACAAAGCCAGGACACACACAATTCACCTTGAAATTTGGGAATCTCTTGGCCAGAATTCTTGTATATGCATTCAAGGCTGCTTTCGAGATGACATAAGCTAAAGGCCAGCCTTTGGCTTCTTGGTAACCCTCATTGAAGTCTTGCAGAAATTCCTTGACCACTTTATCAACCCTCTCTTCTGTAAGGTTTTCAGCATCGCCTAATGTTCTTTTAGCCTATCCATTTTTTATACACTGAAACATGGTATGAAATGCATATAGGAGTTAGAATGCCGATAAACTAGAACTACAACAAGATTCTATATGATAATACTGTGTTACGTTCAGAAAATTAAACCAATTCTTACTGTAAACTCAGTTTAGAGTTCAAAGAACATTGAGTCTTTGACCGAGGAGACTCAAATATTCTGACTCACGATCGTTCTGAGAGTTATATTCAGTCACTGTTGAAATCCATACAGATGATAAATGCTATACTGATGATATCAGCTACTTATTTGCAAATGAATCTACGGGGAGTACTTTCATCTTACTTTCTCAAAATACATGCTCCCTCCTATTTGGAATAAATGTCCATATACATGAGCAAGTATATTGCCAAGTTCTGTACCTCTAACTTTCCCATGGATGAGGAAACACTGACAATCCTTGGTGATTCAGATAATTGGAGAAGAGGAACACAGGCTTCAACCATTCTTTTTGCACCATAATAGTTCGTTTGCAAGCATTAAACTGCCAACTCATATGTCTGGGTTGCTATCTCTTCAAAGTTAATTTCAGTTCCTGCTGCCTACATTGATGAAAACATAGAAGCCTACATAAACATAGAAGCGTCAAATTGGACACTTACTAAACGGAATTAGTGTATGAAACCCACAGACCCGCCCTCATTACCTGCAAGCATCCTCTTCAAAAAAGTATCACTTTAGAACAGGAATGCAGGAAAAGAGCATGAGATGTGAAAAGTTAACAGAGAGGCAAAGTCTTCAGAAGTTCAACACTTCAATTTCTGGTTTAGTTGATTCTTCCCAATAGTGCGACTTACCTGCTGCTATCAAGAAATTAATGGGAAGCTAGCCAAATAACCAATAGCCTTAGTAAATGTTTCCTGTCTGCTCATCTACTTGTTTGATCTTTTTTTTTTTTTTTAATTCTGAACGCCATGAATAATATTTTCAGTTTATTTCTCTTATTTCTACCCTCAAATTGTGTACTGGTTCAGCACCAACTTATGTTACACAAAAACTTACAGCAGCAGCTCTTATAGCAGCCTCGTCTACGATAGCTCCACCAATCCCTGCATTGTTCACCTGAAACAACAAAATTACAATTGAAACAAGGATATATGATTGTGGCATATAGAGAAATTTTTAGCTGTGCGCTTTTTCAATTTGTAAATGTTTAGTAATTGTCACAGGTTATCTCAAATAATAGGAACAAGGTTCCAATGTCTAATAGTACTTCACACTTCAAAGGAAGCAAATTAAGTTAAAAATCTTGCAAGAAACTTTGGAAAATGAACTAGATTTCCCACAATTCCTACCTATTTACATTCAAAAGTAAAATTTGACGTCAAGTATGTAAATTTCTGATCATACCAAGATATCAAGCCTTCCAAGTTGAGTGTTGATGAACTCAGCAAGCGAAGCAACACTAGATGAATCCCCCACATCAAGCTGATGGAAGAGCAGATCACCAGAAAGACCACCTGAATCTCTGAGCCTGTGAAGGGCGTCAAGTCCCCTCTTCTCATCTCTAGCAGTCAACACCACAGTGATCCCCTGAGAAGCTAACTGCCTGCATATCTCCAGTCCAATCCCTCTGTTTGCTCCTGTTACAACTGCACATCTTCAATGTAAACAGAAAAAAAGGGTCAAAAAATTAAAAACTGTGGGATGACTATTAAATATGACTGTGTAATTAGTTTTCAAGACAAACCCGATATGCACTAAGCTCACAGGTATTAGGAGTTAAATACCTTTTCGGGCTGTTACCGATGCTTGTTTCAGCCATTAGTGGTGAATTAAGATGTGTTTCAGAGGAATCTCGATAATGTGTTTTACTCCTTCAAAAGGCTTGGAAATTTGGAAATGCCATTTCATTTTAACAGTTATTTAAATGGTTGCCAGGTTGTACTGTTGAGGATCTGATGAGCCAAATTATTAAATAATCCGAATCATTTGGCTCTGTCTAATTTTAACAATGTCAAATGGGAGCCACTATTGAGCATTTTTTTTTTCGTTTTCTTGATTCGTTTCTATCCTGCTTCAACCACCTTCTCAAGTCAATGAGGAACATTAGACAATACTAAAATTGCATCTGATCAAGAATCTTCTTTTAACTTTATATCTTATGTATGCATAGAATATAGTGACGAGGTTGCCATTTGCTTCCAAAGTAAATTACCTACTGGTTTATACACGTACACAAGCCACAAGAGTATTGGGGTTTCTGATCATACCAACATATCCAGGCGAATGCGGCAAGGGAGGCAACACTTCAAGAATTGCCTACTTCATGTTAATGAAAAAGCACAATATTATCAGAATTCAGAAAAGCCATTAGACCTTTGAGCTTGTGAAGAGCATTAAGTCCCTTCTCCTCTACTCTGACGGTTAACACCGCAATGATATCAAAAGAAGTAAACTCCCTGCATACCTACAATCCAATCTCTTTTTTAGCTTTTGTCAAAACTGCATATCTTCAAGAAAACCACCCCCACCCAAAGAAAAAGGAAAGGAAAAAAAATAAACAAATCACTAGGGACTGGCAAGCATGGAATTTGGACTTGCCCTTGGTTAGGTATTCAATTGCCAAATGCCAACCAGTATGCATGAAATTACGGCGTTGACTTGTTCAGAAATGGTAAGCTAATTCGTGCACTTAAGGCATATATCCATCTGCCGTCCATTGGGCTCGATACATCTATGAATCTGTTGATATACAGATATATCATTTCACATTCTAAACAATCAGATCAGCTGGTAATTATATTTAACTAATCATGCCAGATGCCCATTTGATATTTCAGCATATTCTTACCTTAACAAGACAAGGAGGAAAGCAAGAAGAACAGTTGAAGTGGAAACAAGGAGTAACTAACGTCCATGGAAAAGGAAGTGAGACCAAACCATGCCTTTATTTTCTTAATACACTTCAGCAAAGGGTGCTGGACTCTTGATATGAATTTTTTGAAGAATCTTTTAGTTTGGTCCCTGTTTCCTTTTGCTCATACTGATGAAAACTTGACACTTAAGAGATTCTGAACCCAAAAAAAAAAGCTTTCTAATTGTAGCACATTAGTCCTTCACTTTTAAATACTGGCTATGAAATAGGACAAACAGGAAAGGGGAATAATGAACTGAACTTGAACAAAATGTATTACAGTACAGGTCCTGCCCATTTAATAAGAAAATATATGAGATTGCCTTCAGATGCTGCAATTATCTGTATCTGTTTCTATAAATAATCATTTTCATTCAAAAGATGACAATTCCCTGCGAATAAAGAACGCCCCAGAAGGACCATCATCGGGCAGTAAAGCTAGCATCAATGGAGCTCCAGCACCTTCTTCTACCGTCAATATGCCAGTATTGAAGTTTATATCTGTTTTCGCATAGCTGGGACAGACACAATTCACCCTGAAACTAGGGAACTTCTCAGCAGTAATCCTTGTGTAAGCATTCATACTCGCTTTGGCTAGGGGGTACGCTGTAGGCCAGTCATTGGCTTCAAGCAAGCCCTCTTTGAAGTCTGAAAGATATTCATTTAGTACCTCATTCACCCTCTCTTCTGTGAGGTTATCAACATCCCTGAAGATTCCTTTAGCCCATTCATTAGGTACGTTCTGAAACATGGTTACAAATGAGAGTTAATTGTTTACATGAGTTGCAAATTACCAGTAAAGCCAAACCAATTGTCATATTTTACACTATCCAGGCTGAAGACAAGCTGTTTTGGCAATTAATTTTCATCTTCACCAAATGCAAAGATTCTGAGGAGAGACTTCGAATCGTTAGTTGAAGAGACCTAGACGTTCAACTCCCAATGGTTTTTGCAGGTTATCAGGGGATCACTGCTGAACCCCGATGATGACAATCAGTAGTAAACAGCCAACTATATTTTTGTTTGTACAACTGAAACTTTCTGGAATAGCTTTATCAAACTCTGTTAGGAGAATATTTCATTCAGTTTCAGAAGAAGACAAGCCAATGAAAAACAAAGTTCACTAAATCTAGAGTCTCTGTGCCAAAATTCAACTACTGAAAGGTCAAAACTCATAAAGGTAACTCAATTGGCGCAGAATTGTGTCAATCAAGCAGTTCCAGTAATTTTCAGCCTAGCTTATCATTAATTGGATCAGTAACAATATTTTTATCAAGCTCAATAACACTCTCTTCCATGATGAAAAATCATACATTCAAAGAATTTCATATTGACAAGTACGATACCCTTAACATCCCCAGGTTTGAGGATACATTCACAATTCTTGGTGATGGAGATAGTTGGAGAAGCGGGAGGAAGGCTTCAACCATTCTTTTTGCACCATAGTAGTTTATTTGCAAGCATTCTGCTGATAAATCATATGTCTCCGTGATTATCTCCTTCCAGTCACGTCAGCCCCCCCTGTCTTCATTGGTCAATGTTCATTAATGAGGATGAATATATCACAATCCACATAACCCTCAAGGACGGTAGCAGGAGATAGTAGCAGTTACCGAAAGCTCACAACAAACTTAAATAGAGATGCTTAACCATTCTAGCTTGATGTGAGGGAATATCAAAAAAGTTGTCAAAAGCTAGCCCAGTAAGGATCTTTTATGCTTTTTTCCAAAGTTCTAATAATTTTTTTAAAAAAAAATGCTATTTTGAAGCCAATTGCAAACTCGATCTTAGCTAATTTTAATTTACACAGAAAACTTACTACAGCCTTTTTAAAAGTTTCACTATCAACAATGGATCCCCCAACCCCAGCATTATTCACCTGAAACAAGAAAGATGTAGACATGTATGAGCTTAAAACAAACTTGTATTTTGTAAACTATTACAGGATTCTAATAGTTCCATAGCATTTAAAAGAAGAGGAAACTGTTTCCACACAGTAGCTAAATATATGCCTAACTATTCAATGGTCATCAAAGAGCAAGAAATTATCAAACTGGAAACTTCAGTTAAACTGAAGTTACTCAACATAATTACAGAGAAACTCTGTTGAAAATGAACTGATGATACTGTATAGAAATGGGATTTCTGATGATACCAAGATGTCAAGCCTTCCAAACCGAGCCTTGAAGAATTCAGCAATGGAAGCAACGCTAGATGGTTCTGCAACGTCAAGCTGATGAAAGAGAAGATCACTAGAAAGAGCGTCAGTCCCTTTGAGTTTGTGAAAAGAATCAAGTCCCCGCCTCTCATCCCTGGCATTCAACACCACAGTGATTCCTTGAGAAGCTAACTGCCTGCATATCTCAAATCCTATTCCTTTGTTTGCCCCTGTCACAACTGCATACCTGTCAAAACTGAAAATATTCAGTATATCACTCCGTGAGATGGTTGGGTCCTGGCTCAAGTGGATTCTGCCACTTGGGTACTGGCATAATGTGCAAAAATGTAGGTTGTAATTTCAGTACCTTTACTAGATATTCACGGGGATTCTGCCATTGATTACTCTTCACTTCAGAAGAGGCAACAAAATTTTCGGGAGGAGTCGATCTCTGAGGTTGCTTTGTTCAGTTTTTGATATGTTTCTTCAATTGCCAACGAATACGCATGGAATTGATTAAACTATGGGCAAATTACATTTTACCCCTGTGGTCTAACATTTTTTTACATAACCCTCCTATAGTTTTAAAAGTCATACATAACCCCCTCATGGTTTGGATTAAAGTGCCAAAGTGACGGAAATAGTCATTCGTAATGGAACTTCTAAAAATATGGAAATTACCCTTATAAATGCATGACACACTAATCCCATATGATTTTTATATTTTACCATATAACTCCCTTATGGTTTAATATTTTATCATATAACCTCATTATGATTTTCAAAATATACACATAACCTCCCTTGGTTAATAAATAATTTTCAACTTTACATAAGGGTATTTTTGACATTTTAGGCGATTCCGTTACGAATGATCATTCCCGTCACTTTAACACTTTAATCCAAACCATGAGGGGGTTATATATAGTTTTTAAAACTATAGGGAATTACGTAAAAAACTCTAAACCACAGGGGGTAAAGTGAAATTTGCCCTTAAACTATCCACTACCGTGCGGTCCGTGCCTGAAATCAATTAAGCCTTTTTCTTTAGAAAAAATCACAAAAGCTCCCCCTAAAGTTTATGATGTTTTACACTTTACCCCCTAATGTTGTCTTTTCGACATTTTATCCTGACAATCCAGCTCAGCAAATGATCCGTTGAAACATTGGGGCGGACAAAACTTCCCCTATTTAAAATGTTCAAATTTTTTGACGAAAATGCCCTCATCCATTGTTTATAAATAGAAGTCTTCCTTTCAAAACCAAAACTTTTTTTGTTATCATTTCATTATTCATCAAAGATTTTAAACTTCCAAGTCCTACATTTGCAACCGAAAAAGGGAAAATTTGTCACAAACTTATTCAAATTCATTTTGTTGCTCTTCATCTAGATGTTGTCTACCACAACATGTACAAGAACCAAGCTAAGAAACCTGTGGATACAATAAATTACCACCTTTAAGATGATCATGGATACTGAAAAATCTCAAAACGAGATTTTTTGGATGCTCAAATTATAAGATATGATTTTTACGATAAATTAATGCCTTTTTAACTTCTAGAAAAAATATTTTTAAAAAATATTTTTTATTTTGTTTTAGAATCATCAAGCATATGATTATTTTAAATGGGTAGATCCCAAATTTTGTGACAATGGAAGAGAATTTTGTGCTATATTATAATCAAGAATTGTGGAGAAAAAAGAGAAACTAAAGTAGTTAAAGGGAATATGAAAAATTGGAAGCGAAACATGAAGGATTGAAGCAAAAATATGAAGTTGTAAGAATTGAAAATGCTATTTTGCAATTTGAGAAACAAGATCTGCAACAAGGGGTGACCAATATGAAGTTGTACAAATTGAAAATGTTGTACAAATTTTCTTATTTTTTCTTTGCAAATACACTAGCAAGAGTCGGCCTTTTTCTTTTAGGAAGGGTATTTTTGAGAAAAAAATATTACTTGATCTGAATTCATAGGCAATTTTGTTCATTCATTATTTTACATAGAATACAATTGTCATTTAGCTTTTAATCGTTAGTCGTTACTACTTTAATGCTTTGACTACCAGTCAAGGAGACAAAGTGCCAAAAAAATAATGTTAGAAGGTAAAGTGAAAAACATCACAAATCTTAGTGGGAGTTTTCGTGATTTTCCCTTTTCTTTATGGGAAATGATTGAGAGGTTTGGTGGTATAGCATCAAAATTTCGTGTACGTTTCACTAAGGGAATAGCTTTTCAAAAATGTCCGTTCAAAATTTCATGTACGTTTCACTACTTACCCCTAAAATAAAAAAAAAAAATACTGAACTAGGGCATACATGGAAAGCAAATAATTAGCATTTATTTAAAAAATATCCGTACAAAATTTCGTGTACATTTCGCTACTTGTCCCCTGAAATAAAAGGAATAAGGGCATATATGTAAAGCAAAACCATAATTATTATCTCATCCTATTGAAAGTGTCATACTTTTCATTTTGAAATATTTATCAAGAAAGTCCAAATACATTTTAATATCTTCTTTTAATATAGTCTCGTCTTCCAATATAATCCATCCTTTTAATCAAATGCATATTAATGTTCAAATCCAAATTTTGAATTTATGAAGGTAAAATTGAAAAGAGAAATACAAATATCACAATTAAAATACTATTCTTAATAAGTTGGATTCTCAAAAACATTACAAAGAGGGATAATTGTAGAAACCTCCCTTGAGGTTTCTGATAATTGCACTCACCTCCTTTAAAATTTTGAAAAAAGCACTAACTTCCCCTAACATAAATTTGGAGCCTATAACTAACATAAAATAAGGTGAATTTACTTCTATATTCTAAGAGTTTAAGGTTGTTGGTAAATAAATATGAGGCAAAAAATATTAGGACAATAAACAAGTTCATGACAACTAATTAAACAAAATTAATGATTTTTTCTTCTCTGATTATGCACTACAAGTGTTCGCCACAAAATGGTGCCAATTGATACTCCAACATAGCGCCATTTTGTAAATGACAGCACTTGAGAGGACAATCCAAATCATATATTATTTGCATAGAAGAGAAGCAGAAGTAAGAAAAATGCAGGGGAAAGAAACCTCCAAATAAGGTTCCATAAGAGAATAAATTCTAATGGCTTTTGTTGAGTTCACTTCATTTTAATCATTCATGAAATGGAAGGAGGAAAAAAGTAGAAATAAAGGTACAATAGCAATAGGCATCAAAGTAATTCTTAGATTGATGATAAGTAGCGTGTTGACTATGGCATTTGGTTGTTCTGATTTTGCCACTTTGGTGAATTCCATGATTTTTCTCAGTGGCTTGATGAAGCCATTCTTTTGGCACCGCTACTTCACTTTTAACTAGCAAACTAATCGCAAAAAAAATACTGTTATTGATTTTTGAAAAGTTTCTATGCATATTAGTGGAGGAAAGTTTTTTGAGTTAGTTGTATACTTTATATGTTTTAGAATTTCAAATTTCTGAACGTATGTTCGTTCCTTCTTCCAGTTGTTATGTTCCACTTATTCTCTATGCATTTATACTTCCTTGAATTTCACTAATTGTTTCCAACTTTTAATATTTTTCATTCTTTTACTAACACAAACTCACAAGAGGTAAAAAGGGTACAAATTGAACAAAATTATTATCTAACTTCTCAAAAGACTTTTTTAATGGTACTTTCTCTGACATGGACTGAATTTGCTATTAAAATATTAAGTTCCAGGGAGGTTAGTGCTATTTTCGAAACCTCAAGGGAGGTGAGTGCAACTATTAAAAACTTCAAGGGAGGTTTCTGCAATTATCCCTTACAAAAATGACAAGTTGAATCCTCGAAACATTATAAAAAGGATAAATGCTACAGGGACCATCCGCTCCCATACCTTGTGAATATGTCGTATTAAATAAATGGTGCTAGCGATTAATAGTGGTCTCAACGGCATAGGTTGGTGCATTTTAGCTACAGTTGTATACTTGTATTTCTGTTCTCTCAGGTCTCCCAAATAATACCTAGAAATAAGTGCAACATACGGTGGTGTGGTGAAATTTGGCAATAAGAATGAAGAATTTGACCATAAGTTTTTACCGTGTTACAGAGTGTCTACTTTTCCAGTGCCAAACCTAACCATTTTTTACAAAGAAGCTTACCAATTCTTTAGTTAATTTGACCGTAAATCTTGTCCACTCTCCTCCTAAACCATCAGTTTTCCTCACTTTTTTTTCCTCTACAAATCCCTTTTTCAGCTTTCAATCTCTGCTTTCAATCAGATCAAGACCTAGAAAATGCTGTGTTATAGTAATGTTTATATTTATAGTGAGTGCCGTCATTGTCTCCGGCTACAATTGCAAGAATTCATCGGTCGGCGGGATTCGTGAGTTGGTGGTGCAGAGCTAAAAAAAGGCCAAACCCTCAATGTATATTGATTTGACTCTGCAGTATAATAGAGCAAATTATTTAGATGGCCACTAAATTTTTGGTATCGTCGAGTTTTGATCACTGAACTATTAAAAGTCTGGTTTTGATCATTAAACTTTCTAAAGTTTAGATTTCAGATCATTCTGTCAGATTGAATCATTAATTATGCCTCTTTTCTTTTGTCTCGTGAATCGCACGAACACTCAGATTTGTCATGTTTAATGATGAAAATTAACGGCATGGCCTGAAATCTAAACGTTAAATAGCTCAATGGCCAAAATCAGACTGTTAACAGTTCAATAGTCAAAACTCAACTTCAAAAGTTTCGATGGCCATCCAGATAATATGCAGCATAATATCATCTTGTTCTTCCGGCAAATTGAAATACTCCAGTAGTAATTCAGGCTAAAGATGAGTTGGAATCACTCAACTTGCCCTATTTATTGAGCCATTTAATTAGCAGTATGTTTATATATCCAGAGAAATGAACTTTGATTATATAAACGGACCTGCATATCATACATGAAGTCGCAAACAGAAGGTATAATAAAACAAACATCTTTTGCAATTTAATTTTTGACCAACAACAACAAACAACTCTTCTGAACGAACATCTTCGCACGCTATTTGTTACTACATGTTTAGTAATTATCGCACGCTCTCTCAAAGAATAGGAAAAAGGTTCCAATATCTAATACTAGTACTTCACACTTCAAAGGAAGCAAATTAAAAGTTTAAAATCTTGCAAGAAACATAAGAAAATGAACTGAAAAATTTCCCGCAATTTCCTACCTGTTTACATTCAAAAGTAAAATTCGACATCAGGTAGTATATAGATTTCTGATCACAGTATACCAAGATATTAATCAAGCCTTCCAAGCTGAGTGTTGATGAATCCCCCGCATCTCAATCTCAAGCTGATGGAAAGAGCAGATCACCAGAAAGACTTCCTGAACCACCGCAGAGCCTGTGAAGAGCATCAACTCAAGTGCCCCTCTTCTCGTCTCCATCAGTCAACTCAACACCACAGTGATCCCCTGAGAACCTAACTGCCTGCTGCATATCTCCAATCCAATCCCTCTGTTCTGTTTGCTCCTGTCACAACTGCAATACTTTAGGTCATAAAGTATTAATGCTGTTTATAGGCACAACTTTAAGTTTTTGTTTTCAAGTACCTTTCTGGATACAATTGGTTGCTTCTGAGATGGCAAGTGCGGAATTTGGACTTGCCCCCGGCATGCATGACAATACGGCATTTTAGTGGGTTCAGGAACGGTAAGCTTATCAGTGTACTCAGAGCATCTTTTCATCTGCCGTCCATTGGGCTCGGTTCATTTGTGAATCTGTTCTCTTCGTATACAAATATATCATGTGACGTTTTAAATGTTAAAAAAAAAAAAAATAGGCAACATTTGAAAAATGATTAGATCAGCTGGTATACCCTTTTACATATCCTGGTCAACTAATCTTGCCAAATGCCCCATTTGATATGCCAGCATATGCTTACCTTATCAAGACTAGGAAGAAAACAAGAACAGCTGAACGTGGAATGGAAACAATGACTAACTGACATCCCTGGAAAGGAAGTGACATTGTAACCATGACTTATGTTGGGCTCTTGAATTTAAAATTTTTGAGAATCTCTTGGTTCGGTCCTTTCTTCCTTAAGCTCGTTGTGATGAAAACTTGACTCCAGCAGAAGTTGAAAAAAAAAAAAAAAAAACTGCTGCATTGTCCTATTTCTTGCTTGCACCAATTTAAGTATTTTAAGCAATGCTTCCTAGCTGTAGCACGTTCAGTCCTTTGCTTTTAAAAAAGTGGTTACGAGATAGGAGAAACAGGAAAGCGGAATACTGAATTTGAAATTCAACAAAATGTATTACAATATACTACGTGATAACCATTTAATAAGAAACTATATTAGATTGCCTTCAGATGCTGCAGTTATCTGTTTCAGTATCCATGAATGATCATTTTCATTCAAAAGATGACAATCCCTTGCGGAAAAAGAACACGCCAGAAGGACCATCATCGGGCAGTAAAGCTAGCATCACTGGAGATTCAGCACCTTCTTCTACCGTCAATATGCCACAATTGAAGGTTATATCTGTTTTCACATAGCCGGGACAGACACAATTCACCTTGAACCTAGGAAACTTTCCAGCAACAATTCTTGTGTAAGCATTCATGCTCGCTTTAGCTAGGGTGTATGCTATAGGCCAGCCTTTGGCTTCTAGCAAGCCCTCTTTGAAGTCTTTGAGATATTCATTTAGTACCTCATCCACCCTCTCTTCTGTGAGGTTATCAACATCCCTGAAGATTCCTTTAGCCCATTCATTAGGTACGTTCTGAAACATGGTTACAAATGAGAGTTAATTGTTTACATGAGTTGCAAATTACCAGTAAAGCCAAACCAATAGTCATATTTGATACTATACAGGCTGAAGGCAAGCTGTTTTGGCAATTAATTTTTATAGACACTTCACCAAATGGAAAGATTCTATGGAGAGGCTTGAAACCATTAGTTGGAGAGGCTGGGACATTCAAATCTTAATGGTTTTTCAGAGGTTATATCAGGGAATCATTGCTGAATCCTGATGATGACAATCAACAGTACACTGCCAGCAATATATTTGTTAGTATAACTGAAACTCTCGGGAATAGCTTTATCAAACTCTGTTAGTAAACTATTTGCTTCGGTTTCAGAAAAAGACAAACCAGTGAAAAACAAAGTTCACTAAATTTAGAGACTCTCTAGCCAAATCCAACTACTAAAAGGTCATAAAGATAACTCAAATATTGGAGCTGAATTGTGTCAATCAAGCAGTTCAAGAAATTTCCAGCTTAGCTTATCAATAATTGTGATCGGTGACAATATAGTTTTATCAAGCTGAATGACACTCACCTCCATAATGGAAAACCATGCACTTAAAGAATTAAGGTATTGTATAGTAAAGTACCATTAACCTCCCCATGGATGAAGATACATTTACAATTCTTGGTGATGGAGATAGTTGGAGAAGTGGAAGGAAGGCTTCAATCATTCTTTTTGCACCATAGTAGTTTATTTGCAAGCATTCTGCTGATAACTCATATGTCTCCGTGATTATCTTCTTCCAGTCAAAGTCAGGCCCCACTGTCTGCATTGATCAATGTTCATAAACGAGGATGAATATATCCCAATCCACATAACCCTCCAACTAAACTGAATATATCAAGCTCGCAACATATTAGAGATGCTTAACCATTTTAGCTATTTGATGTGTTGGAATATCTGGGGGAAAAAAGGTTATTAAAAGCCAGCTCAATAACAGATTTTTATGCTTTTTCCCAAAGCTCTAGGGTTGTTCTCTGTCCATTGCTACTTGGAAGCAAATTCCAAACTGGATCTGAGCTAAATTAATCAAGGTGCACAGAAAACTTACACTAGCCTTTAGAGCTTCACTATCAACAATGGATCCCCCAACCCCAGCATTATTCACCTGAAACAAGAAAGATGTAGACATGTATGAGCTAAAAACAAACTTGTATTTTGTAGACTATTGCAGGGTCCTAATAGTTCCATAGTATGTAAAAGAAGAGGAAACTGTTTCCAGACAGTAGCTAAATATATGCCTAACTATTCCATGATCATCAAAAGAGCAAGAAATTATCAAAACTGTGAATAAACTTCAACCATACTGAAGTTACTCAACATGATTGTAGAGAAATTCTGTTGAAAATGAACTGATAATACTGTCAAGAAATGGAATTTCTGATCATACCAAGATATCAAGCCTTCCAAGCTGAGTCTTGACGAATTCAGCAATGGCAGCAACACTAGATGGATCAGCAACGTCAAGCTGCTGAAAGAGAAGATCACCAGAAAGACCATCAGTCGCTTTAAGTTTGTGAAAGGCATCAAGTCCCCGCTTCTCATCTCTGGCAGTCAACACCACAGTGATTCCTTGAGAAGCTAACTGCCTGCATATCTCAAATCCTATTCCTTTGTTTGCCCCTGTCACAACTGCATACCTGTCAAAACTGAAAATATTCAGTATATCACTCCGTGAGATGGTTGGGTACTGGCTAGCTAGGTTCTTCCTAAAGGACATGATGTGCAAAATGGTAAATAGCAATTTCAGTACCTTTTCTGGATATTCATGGGGGATTCTGCCATTGATTACTCTTCAGAGGCAACAAGTTTTTTGAGACGAAACTATCTCTGAAGTTACTTTATTTTAGTTCTTGAACTATTTATTCAATTGCAACGAATAGGCATGGATTTAATTAAGCCATTTTTAACAACTACATAGAAATCTAAGGCCTTGTTTGGATTGCGATTTTTCGTCGAAAAATTACGTCGTTTTCCGTAATCACATTTCTCTATTATCTTTTTTCCTCACATATATCAAATCGCTACAGTATTTTTTTCATGAAAAATCATGAAAATGCAATCCAAAAACAATCTAAATTTCTTTCAGCAATGAGTGCCAAGTGGCATTCAGTGATTGGTATAGACAATGTACTAACAACTGGATAAGAAAACAGCTGTGAGGCGTAGTTCCGAGCTGCTGTTGAGGGATGTATGTGCAATTCCCTAGGTCATTTATTTCCTGTTACCTTTGTTGACTGTTTTGATAGCCATTAAATGACTTTGTGTTGTCATTTTTCTACCCGTTAGACCATTCTATGGCACCATTAGATCTTAATTTACTTCTGTAAATCTTTCTGGGCAGAACCCTCTTTTCTTTCTTTCTTTCTTTCTTTTTTCCTTTCTTTCCTTTTTTTGGTTAATGATTGATCTCTCTTAAGTTCCTTTGTTCAAATCAATATCTATGCTTTGGTTAGTTTTCCCGGTTGTCCTGTCCTGTTCAATCCGTTCTCCGTTCTTCTTCTGTCAGAACTTGTAACACCCATTGCAGTCCCTGAACGAAGCAGAAAAAAGCTTTCAGTAGGCTGCAAGTTTGCTATTGCTGCGAGCAAGCACTGCTCGCCTTTACACGGCTTGGCTTTCGCTATCGCTCGTGCTATGTAGCAGTCGACCTAAAAAGTTGAGCATTGAATGCAAAGGCAGATTTCATTTAGTTGTCCAAAGAGCATTAAATGCAGCATCAATTTTGCAATTAATAGAAAGGCTATTTACAAAGGGGAAAAAGATAATCAATTAATTGCTAGAAACCTGGCAGAACGTGCATGGGAAATAGGGCTCAATTAATTGTTAAAAATGTCGCAGATCAGGCATGGGAAATATGGGCCAATACTGAAATAAACGGCAGCTCAAATGGCTGTTGCAAAAGAACCAATGAAGAGTCCATATTGATTTGTTTTATCGTACACCAAATTTGACCGTAATTGCAGACGGGTCCTCCCTCTACATTAACAGTATGGAGTGTAAAGTCAACTTGATGGAAAGGTTAGCTACCGCTTAGATCGCAAGTTTTTAGAGTTTTTATTAATTAATATATATGTGTCTATATATATATATAAAACGATGTGGTAAATGTGAAATAAAAATATGATTAAAAAATATGTATTCACAATTTAAAGAAAGTCTTAGATTTTTATTTGAAATTAGATGGACAAGATTGTTTGTAGACTACAATTTTGAATAAGTGTTAAAATTTATTGTACTTTTGCATATTATTGTCTTAACATTGATTTATTTTTTGTTTTAGTATTTATATTGTATGGTGCATCTGAGATGGGCAATCGTAGAATTCCAAAACCTTGCTGCCCCAACACGATAAAAAGTCATAGTAGAAGTACAAATGATTATCCATGCAATAACTTTTAAAGTCCAAAATGCTATTTCTGGAATTGTAGAATATTAATCACCAAGTTTTGTTTTTTTAAATAGACTTTTGTAGTCACGGGGACGGCGGATGCTCCCTTCCTCGTTCCTTCGACTAACTACGAATATGACCTGGTACTACTATAAATACAGGCCAATACTATGTGCGTCTATTAAAGGACTCCCAAGCTTGTTTTAGTCCTCCAAGCATACCAATTAAGATTTAGTGCATCTCTCCTTGGATCAAGGATGGCAGAAGCAATCACCAGCCATGCACAAAACAGGTTGTCGAATCGTTTTCGCTTGACTCTTTCACTTTTAATTGTCTGATCAAAACACTGCTGCACGGATTGTTTCTGAAACCTGCAACAGTTATATACAATATTGTTTCTCCTCGTATTTCTGGTACTCCTGTTAGACTGTTATAGTACTCTGTTGCAGGTGTGCCGTGGTTACAGGGGGAAACAAAGGAATAGGATTTGAAATATGCAAACAGTTGGCATCTCAAGGAATCCTAGTTGTGTTAACTGCCAGGGATGTAAAGAAAGGCAATGAAGCTTTTGAGAAGCTCAAGGATTCTGGCCTCTCTGAAAATGTTGTCTTCCATCAGCTTGATGTTGTGGAACCAGCTAGTATTGCTTCCCTTGTAGATTTCATCGAATCCCACTTTGGAAAACTAGATATCTTGGTAACATCTGCTGACCCGTTTCTGAATTTCTCTTCCCTTCTACGTGGTTTTCTAACTATCCTTTATGTCATCTTCATTTCGGTTTATTTGTTTGTTAGCGCGAAATAATATGAAGACAAGAAAAGGGCTTCTTGCACTCTTAGGAGTCCAGTACTAATCATAATCTGATCTCAAATTTGACCGCAGACAGATGTTATTCCTATCATTTACACTCCATGTATATTTAGCAGGAAAAGAAAATTCTTTTGTTTCTGTGGAAGTTGATGGAAATCCTGAATTCCTTTTCGAACGTCGTATTGCCCAACTATTGCCGAGACCATATAGTAAGGGATAATACAATCCTAGAATTGAAAACTTTTGGCAATGCATTCATGTTCCTTCTTGGTTTGGTATGTAGCTATTTCATTTATAAGCAAGATCTCAGATGCTTGTAATTCTTTGCATCCCAAGGAAGTTGTCCTTATTGGGATCATTATATATTTTTAATCGTCAAATGGTTCTTCTTAAACAAAGAAAGATCTACTCAAGGAGTCCTTAATCGAGTATTCTACATTTGAAGGGTTGAAATGAGTCGACCACACCAGAGTAGATATCCTATAATTTGAACCATCTGCCAAATGCATAATTGTTAGCAATCTTGTTAGGCGCAACTTGGATAAGTACCTCAGTTTTAAGTTTTTGCTAATGGGGTCTGTTCTGCATTACCTGTTTAGCACTGGCCAAGGGAAACTCCCGTGGTACTTCAACTTGCAGATAGTTGCACAGCATTCAAAATTGAAACTTCAACCTCATTTTAATAGCATTTTCGAGTTCATGTAGAAGTGAAACTAGAAATTTTGGAACTTCATGCAGGTTAACAATGCAGGAGCTGCAGGACTAATGGTTGAAGGAGATGTTTCCATTATTAAAGAGATAATTATGGCGGATGATCTAAAAGTTGCAGGTCAAGTAAGTCTTTTCTGTAACTAGCAATTTGTCTGCTTGCTGCAATCCTGATAGGATCGATTTTTAAATTGTATATATACTACACAGAATGATCTACTCGCTATCTTGTATTGGCTATCAATAGCAATGAGCTTTCCGTGGAGAGCAAGTTCATAAGCAAATATTAAGTGTCATCAAGGCATTTTGCTGATGTTATTTCAATAAATTTTCCCGTCTGAGTAATCTGCACCAGAGCTTGACATATGCATGGTTGCTTCATATGCTAAACCTGCTGGTCCAAAATCAAAATTGTATCTCCATTCTCTATAGTTTGTCTAACTTGCATGGGTTAGACATCAGTCAACCTTGTCTCTTGTCTTCTGCTATAACCAGTTTGGCCAAAAAAGTACATTAAGAGATAAGGCTTTGTTCCAGCCTTACTTGCATGGAAGATTAGTATAAAGGGTTGGGGAAAATATTGATTTGAAGTTGTTAATTTGGCCATGAAAACCACCTTATAACTGACTATATGTAAAGTTTTCTTCTGTTGATTAAAAACTTTTGAGGATATCCACATCCACTTGCTGACTAAATTTGTTTTTTGCTCCTAGAATGACTTGAAATACTATGTTGCTGCTGATGCATTGCATAAATTCTGCTTTTAGTCGCTGTCCAACATATAGTGTGCTTGGTCCTAAGATTTCAGTCTTACTGATGCAGGAAGTACCTGAGATAAAAGCAGATGCAAAACTCATTCAGACATATGATTTGGCTGAAGGGAGTCTGCAAACTAACTACTATGGTGTAAAACAGATGATTGAAGCATTCATTCCGCTCTTGCAGTTATCTTCTTCGCCTAGAATTGTAAATGTATCCTCTCTCATGGGAAGGCTGGAGGTAACTTTCCTAGGAAAAGCTTTTGCAACCCGAAATATCTCGTTTGTTTGGCTTTAATATCTACACTAAAAAGGTTAAAGAGAAGGACTTAATCAAAATTAAATCCTGATAAGGTCATATTTTGTTGAATTGTTATCCATTTCAAGGTACCAGTTCATTTTTTCTGCCCGTTTCGTCCATCTGAATTCAAGCTAGACAAGACCATGCAAGTGTTTAAGTCAGAAAGTATCCATATATACTGGCTTAAGTTAATTATTGGTGAAATTAATTAGTGATCAACCTAATTGTTGAATCTTGTACTCAAGCTAGCGTTTGGTGCGAATCAAGTACTTCTGTAGTTCAGCATATCCTTTTCTCTTCATGAACTCAACGCTTGAAACATACTTCCCATTTCAGAGCAAGAGTCATGACTTGATTGTTCTCCACATTGTTTTTAGTTATTATCCCACCAATGGGCTATAGAGGTGCTAAGCGACGGCGAAAGCCTGACAGAAGAGAGAGTGGATAAGGTGGTAACTGAATTTCTCAAGGACTTCAAGGATGGCACTGCAGAAGCTAAATGTTGGCCTGCAACTTTCACAGCATATAAAGTCTCCAAAGCAGCAATTAATGCGTACACAAGGATTCTGGCCAAGAAATACCCAACTATCTGCATCAATTGCGTTTGTCCAGGCTACTGCAAAACAGATATAACCTGCAATACAGGATTTTCTACTGCTGCAGAAGGTGCTGAAGGTTCTGTAAAGCTTGCATTATTGCCTGACGGTGGCCCTTCTGGCTTGTTCTTCTCAAGAAAGGAGGTGACAACTTATTGATGAAAATAATCAAATGCAAGCTCATGCATCTAATAGGAATACCATTTTTTGGATGTATGTTGTGTTAGGACCGGGCCAGGAAATAGACAAACTCAAGTTAGCACAAAGTAGGCGGTATAACCGACCATATAATAGATAGGCGGTAGATACCGGCCATATAATAATTAGGCGGTAAAACCGACCATATAAAGACGGATAACAAAGCAAATAAAAGACACAGAAGATTTACGTGGTTCGGTCAAATTGACCTACGTCCACGGGCGAGGGAGGAGCAATATTTCTACTATGAAGAAGAAATACAAAAGACCGTAGGAAAGTGGTTCCTAGGCCAATAGGCACTTACAAAAGAGTTTAGAAAATATTCCTAAACTCAAAATAAGAGAGCCTAAAATATTTGACTGAATGGGCTAAATGACTTAAGAAGCTAATAGCCCATATAACTCTCTTAAGTGGTGCGAGTTAAACTTCTCAAAGGCCTTCTCTATTTATAGGAAACAATGGAGGCTATTCCCTCAGCTTCTGGCGATGTGGGATTACAAAATTCTGCCACAGTCAAGAATCAAGAATTGCGGCTGCAGCAAGAAGTCAAGAATTGCTGCTGTGGCTGGACTTTAATAAATCTCCACCTTGGCATAATTTTGAGTACCACTATCGACAATAGTAAAATTTCTCCACCTTCTCCACATAAGCCCCAATGGGCGTAAATCACCAACAATGAACACCAATCAAATCCAAGCACTGCTTGAATTTGTAAACTGGAAGAGGTTTCGTAAACATATCGGCTGGATTGTCCTTAGTATTGATTTTCTGAATAAGGACTTTTCCCTCAGCAATGATATCCCGAATGAAATGATACTTCACATCAATATGCTTCGTCCTCTCATGATACATCTGATCTTTAGTCAAGTGTATGGCACTTTGACTATCACAGTGAATATCAATAACACCTTGATATAGACTTAGCTCGCTAAATAAACTCTTCAACCACAAGGCTTCTTTGATTGCCTCGGTCACAGCCATATATTCTGCTTCAGTAGTAGACAAAGCTACGACAGGTTGTAGAGTAGCTTTCCAACTAACAGCACAACCGCCAATGCAAAATACATAGCCTGAAAGTGATCTTCTCCTGTCAAGATCTCCAGCGTAGTCTGAGTCTACAAAACCAACCAAAGTGTCATTAGTTCTTCCAAACTCCAAACATGCATTTGAAGTACCTCGCAAGTATCTGAGAATCCACTTCACAGCCTGCCAATGTGCTTTACCAGGGCAAGACATATATCTGCTAACAACACTGACTGCATGTGAGATATCTGGACGAGTACAAACCATTGCATACATAACACTGCCGACTGCACTGGAATAAGGAACCCGTGCCATATAATCTTCCTCTTCAACTGATTTTGGTGATTGAGCAGCAGATAGCCGAAAATGGCTAGCAAGAGGAGTAGATACTGGTTTAGCATCTTTCATGCCAAAACGCTCCAAAACTTTCTCAAGGTAATTTTTCTGGGTCAAGAACAACTTCCCTACTCCTCGATCTCGTTTGATATCCATGCCAAGAATTTTCTTAGCTGCTCCCAAATCTTTCATTTCAAATTCACTATTTAACTGCAGTTTCAAAGTGTGAATTTCTGACAAGTTCTTGGCAGCAATGAGCATGTCATCAACATAAAGCAGCAAATAAATGAAAGAACCATCATTTAACTTCCGGAAGTAAACACAACTATCATACATGCTCCTCAAATAACCATGACCCAACATAAAGGAATCAAACCTTTTATACCATTGTCTTGGAGACTGCTTCAATCCATATAAGGATTTCTTCAATAAGCAAACATGGTCTTCCTTACCTTCAATCTCAAAACCCTGGGGTTGTTTCATATAAATTTGTTCTTCAAGTTCGCCATGTAAGAAAGCTGTCTTAACATCAAGCTGCTCTAACTCCAAATTATACATGGCTACTAAAGCAAGCAAAACACGAATAGAGCTATGTTTAACAACAGGTGAGAATATATCATTAAAATCAACACCTTGTACCTGACTATAGCCCTTTGCAACCAATCGTGCTTTATATCTTGCATCTTCAACCCCTGGAATACCTTCCTTTTTCTTGAAGACCCACTTGCAACCAACAATTTTCTTAGCTGACGGCGGCTTTACAAGAACCCAAGTTTCATTACGATGAAGAGATTCAATTTCTTCATTCATCGCAATCAACCACTTTGCAGAATCATCACAAGAAACTGCTTCTGAATAGGTGGAAGGCTCACCAACTGCATCAGTTTCTTCTGCAATAGACAAAGCATATGCAACTAAATTTGCATATCTTTGTGGTGGTCGAATGTCTCTCCTTTGTCTATCTCTGGCTATGGAATATTCCTCTTCTTCTGAACTATCTTCCACAGTAGACTCAGGTGCATCTACTGGCATTTGTTGAATAGAAGATTTGGTCTGAGAAGGACCAGAACTGCCAATATCAAGCTCCACCTGCTTCTGTGTGCTATCAGTAGTACAAGGACTAGAAGACTCCTTCTTGGAAGATAACATAGACAATTCATCAAAAGTAACATCTCTACTGATTACAAATTTTGGGGATTTGGGATCAGGACACCATAATCTGTATCCTTTCACCCCAGAAGCATACCCAAGAAAAATGCACTTTTTAGCCCTAGGCTCCAATTTTCCATCATTCACGTGCATGTATGCTGGACACCCAAAAACTTTTAAATTGGAGTAATCAGCAGGAGTACCTGACCAAACTTCCTCAGGAGTTTTGAAATCAAGAGATGCAGAAGGAGAACGGTTGACAATATAAGAGGCCATATTGATCGCCTCTGCCCAAAAGTCGTTTGTCAACCCTGCATTGGAGATCATACATCTTGCTCTCTCCAAAAGAGTTCTGTTCATACGTTCGGCCACACCATTTTGTTGAGGCGTCATCCTGACGGTGTGATGCCGAACAATTCCTTCATTCTTGCAGAATTCATTAAATTCACCTCCACAAAATTCCATGCCATTATCTGTTCTCAACCGCTTAATGTGTTTTCCTGTTTGCTTCTCAATCAAAACTTTCCATTGCTTGAAAGTTAGGAAAACATCATTTTTATGCTTAAGAAAATAGACCCAAACTTTCCTTGAATAATCATCAATGAAAGTCAACATGTACCTGGCACCACTTTTAGAAGGAGCACGAGAAGGACCCCATAGATCTGAATGAATGTAATCGAGAGTACCTTTTGTCTTGTGAATTGCTGGTGAACTGAAGCTGACTCTTTTCTGCTTCCCAAAAATACAATGTTCACAGAATTCCAATGGCCCGGTACTTTGACCACAAAGAAGTCCCCTTTTGCTTAGTATGCCTAAGCCTTTTTCGCTCATGTGCCCCAAACGCATATGCCATAATTTGGTGATGTCTATATCTGACAAAGATGATGTTGAAACAGCAGCAGCACCTGTAACAGTAGATCCCTGCAAAATATATAAAGTACCAGATCTGTGTGCCTTCATAACAACAAGAGCTCCTCGAGTAATTTTGAGAACTCCGTCTCCACCTGAATACCTGCACCCGATAGACTCAAGAGTGCCCAAAGAGATGAGATTTTTCTTCAAATCTGGAACATGTCTAACATCTGTGAGCGTCCTCACAATACCATCGTACATTTTAATCCGAATTGTGCCTTTGCCAACAACTTTACAAACAGCGTTGTTGCCCATTAAGACAACTCCACCTTCAGCTGATTCATATGTTGAAAACCAGTCCCTGTTGGGACACATATGATACGAACAACCCGAATCTAAAATCCACTCATTGTTAGACCTAAAATTATTTTCCGTTGCACAGAAAATGGTTCCATCATTCTCATCAGCTGCTATACTAGCTTCAGCGGATTCAGTATTTTTCTCAACAAATTTTCCCTTTTGCTTTTCTTTATTTTTCAATTTAAAGCAATCAGAGATAACATGGCCCTTCTTTTTACAATAATTGCACACCACATTTTTATGTCTGGATTTGGATCTACTTCTATTTTCTGTGTTTCTCTTTTCAGATCTACCCCGAACAAACAAGCCATCGGCTTGACTCCCACTAGTTTCCCCAGTAATATCCCTATCTATCTGCTCTTTAGATTTTAATGCAGATTTAATTTCCCGATACGAAATTGTTTCCTTTCCATAAATCATAGTATCGCGGAAATGCTTAAAAGACTGGGGAAGGGAACACAAAAGTAATAGGGCTTGATCTTCATCATCAATTTTCGAATCTATATTCCCCAAATCCATAATAATGGAATCAAATTTATCAAGATGGGAGAGTATAGATGTACCTTCAGACATCCGAAGCATGTACAAACTCTGCTTCAAATATAGCCGATTTTCGACTGTCTTCTTCATATACAAGGCTTTCAATTTATCCCACATAGCCTTGGCCGAAGTCTCCGTTGCTACCTCACGCAATACCTCATCGGAGAGGTTTAAGATTATGCTGGATCTGGCCTTCTTATCCATATCGGCGAAATTTGCATCTGTCACATCTTCTGGCTTTTTCTCAATTCCTTGAATTGCCAAGTCAACTCCGTCTTGAACAAGAATGGCCTCCATCTTGAGCTGCCACATTCCGAAGTTGACATTCCTGTCGAATTTCTCGACAACCGTCTTTGTTATCGTCATTGTTGCCACAAAATCTGTAACGTGAAGTTTGTCTCAAAAAACTGGCCAAACAAATATGCAAGTCTCGTGAGCGGGCCCCACAGGGTGAGCGGACCCCACGAGATAAGCGGGCCCCACGGGGGATGAAAGGACCCCACAAGATGAGCGGGCCCCACAGATAAACGGACCCCACAGGATGAGTGGGCCCCACAGGATGGACGGACCCCACCAGATGAACCTGTCTTGCAAAATATAATAACCAGCTCTGATACCAGTTTGTTAGGACCGGGCCAGGAAATAGACAAACTCAAGTTAGCACAAAGTAGGCGGTATAACCGACCATATAATAGATAGGCGGTAGATACCGGCCATATAATAATTAGGCGGTAAAACCGACCATATAAAGACGGATAACAAAGCAAATAAAAGACACAGAAGATTTACGTGGTTCGGTCAAATTGACCTACGTCCACGGGCGAGGGAGGAGCAATATTTCTACTATGAAGAAGAAATACAAAAGACCGTAGGAAAGTGGTTCCTAGGCCAATAGGCACTTACAAAAGAGTTTAGAAAATATTCCTAAACTCAAAATAAGAGAGCCTAAAATATTTGACTGAATGGGCTAAATGACTTAAGAAGCTAATAGCCCATATAACTCTCTTAAGTGGTGCGAGTTAAACTTCTCAAAGGCCTTCTCTATTTATAGGAAACAATGGAGGCTATTCCCTCAGCTTCTGGCGATGTGGGATTACAAAATTCTGCCACAGTCAAGAATCAAGAATTGCGGCTGCAGCAAGAAGTCAAGAATTGCTGCTGTGGCTGGACTTTAACATGTTGTACGAAGCTGGTGAAATCTTGTCAAGGTATTTCAATATGGGGGTCTCGGGGAATCGCCCACAATGGTTTTTGGGAAGTTTATTCCTGTATTGTTGCGTTGGTGGTACTAAATTTTGGTGGTGTTTCTTGGATTTTTTGGGCCTGGCCCTTCATATTTTGGCTTTCTTCATTTTGTTTTCCTATAATTCTTTTTCTTTCATTTATTGTTTTTGTTTGACCTACAACTTTTAATTACAAAACAGTTAGTTCCAAAAACAAAACGAATGGTTTTCCAAAAAAATGGCAAAAATTCCCTGCTAGTTAATTGCTTACAAGCGTGGAAAGTGTGTTTGATTCTTACCTATACCCATCCAATGCGAGAGTCTAAAATTATCAATTAGCCTTCATATTCTTAAAAGGGTTTGTCTATTGAATATCCATGGAACATTTGTTAACACACCAAAATTTCGTCTAATCTACCATACATATACATACATACATATATATATATATAAACATACATACATTAACAATTATTACCCTTCATTATATTTATACACTTTCTCTAATTAAGGGGCCAGTGTTGGATGATGCGTTTTTTGGATGTTTATATAAAATTTACTATAACTTACTAGAAAAATTATAGAAAAACTTTTGTCAATTAGAAGTTCGGAGAAAATTTTTCTTTTTCTTTTTTCTCTTTTTCTTTCCCTTTCTTCTTCTTCCTCCCTCGCTACAGCCCGTCGCCGGCCACACCACCACAGACAGCCGCCACCATCTCACCCTTTTTTTTCCCTCTCACCTTCCCTCTCCCTTCTCTTTCTCCTCCCTCCCTCCCTTCTCCTCCTACCTCTCTTTTCTCCTATTCCTCCCTCTTTCCTTCTCCCGACCCCTCTCTCCCTCCCCCTACCTCCCTCTAGTAGCGAGATTAGCCACGCGACCAAATTGAAGTAGGAGAAGAGGAAGGAGGAGGAGGAGAGGGGAAAAAAAGGAGGTGCCAGCGCCAGTAACGAAGGTAGAGATGAGTTCTATTGGGGGGAAGGAAGATGAAGATCGAAAGCAAGTAGGGAAAAAAATTTTGTTTGTTTTTTGGATATTTTGAGATATATTTTAAAAATTTTGAAGAGTTTTTTAAGACTGTTACAGCTAAAGTTGTTAAAAACCTAATAAAAAAAAATTAGGCAAAAAGCTTGCCTTCCAAACAAACCCTTATCTTTGAAAAAAAATCTAAGGGGGCGCTTGGTTCGTGAACCGGAATTGTAATTGGAATTGGTATCATATATAAATAATTAGTATGGGTATGGCCCTATGCCATCATTCCAATGTATATTGCTTGGTAAAAACTTTTTAGGTTTAGGTATCAGGATAAAATATTTTCTTTCTATTTCTTCATCGCTACACATACCACCAACTTTGGCAGTCAATTGACAGTAGCTCTTCCTTGAACCACCATTGCTGGCGAACGCAAGATAAAATCACAATTAATTGCTACCTTGGAGCTCTTACAATTATTGTATTTAGCCTCAAGATTTCCAAACCTTTCCAATCTAAGATAGATCTAAATTTAAACTACAAACTTCATCATCTTCTTTGGTTCCGGGTATCTTTTGCTGCCAAAACCACCCATAAATCTCATCATCACTAGCTGCTGTTTCTAAATGGAAATTTTGCTAATACTTGGGTTTTTAAAGAACTTCCTTGTACGTTTATTAAACCATAAAAATTAGCAAAATTTGCTTTTGGGAGGAGAAGATAAGTGAAACTTCATTGTACGTTTATTAAACCATAAAAATTAGCAAAATTTGGTTTTGGGAGGAGAAGATAAGTGAGGAGTAAGAAGGTGTGTTTTTACACAGGAATGGTGAGGGAGAGAGAGAGGAGAATGTCCAGTAAAGATGCAAAGTGGTGGAGGTAGAAGTACGAGAAGAGACGAGATTTGAAGGAAAGAAGATTCCTATCTATTTTTGGACTTTTATATTTCATTTAGGAGTCAAATTTGGTAATTAACCAAAACCTCCCAATATAGTCAGGAATTGAGGTGGCCTTTGGTTCTCATGTTGAAATCAGATTCGGATTTGGAATCATTGACACCATTCCAATACATTTGTTTGGTTCAGTACCAGGAATTGTAATTGGAATTGGTATCATATATAAATAATTAGTATGGGTATGGCCATATGCCATCATTCCAATGTATATTGCTTGGTAAAAACTTTTTAGGTTTAGGTATCAGGATAAAATATTTTCTTTCTATTTCCTTGAACCACCACTGCTGGCGAACACAAGATAAAATCAGAATTAATTGCTACCTTGGAGCTCTTACAATTATTGTATTTAGCCTCAAGATTTCAATTTAAACTACAAACTTCATCATCTTCTTTGGTTCTAGGTATCTTTTGCTACCAAAACCACCCATAAATCTCATCATCACTAACTGCTGTTTCTAAATGGAAATTTTGCTAATACTTAGGTTTTTAAAGAACTTCCTTGTACGTTTATTAAACCATAAAAATTAGCAAAATTTGGTTTTGGGAGGAGAAAAAAAGTGAGGAGTAAGAAAGTGTGTTTTTACACAGGAATGGTGAGAAAGAGAGAGGAGAATGTCCAGTAAAGATGCAAAGTGGAAGAGGAGACGAGATTTGAAGGAAAGAAGATTCCTATCTATTTTTGGACTTTTATATTTCATTTAGGAGTCAAATTTGGTAATTAACCAAAACCTCCCAATATAGTCGGGAATTGAGGTGGCCTTTGGTTCACATGTTGAACTCGGATTCGGATTTGGAATCATTTATCTTGGATTTGGAATGGTGTCAATCATTCCAATACATTTGTTTGGTTCAGTACCAAGAATGTATATCATTATTATAGTTGATGTTTGATTCGTTGGCTCTTTGTAAATGATATATAAGAAATTTTCACTAATTAAATATATTAGTATAAATGTATTAGTAAATTTAGTATAACTAATTAATAATTTCTATTAACAAATATGTATAATTATTAATATAATTAATAATATCAATTATATTACATAGATTAATATATACATTGTATAATACATATAACTAACAATAACATTATTATAAGTTTGTAACTAATTAATTTAAATATTATATATATAATTAAATACAATTATACAAATTTTGTAATATAATTATATAATATATAAATATTAATTATACTAATATTTTATATAATTAAAATGTATATTATATATTAAATATAATAATTATTATTTATTATTACATTTATAATAATAAATATAATTATAGTGGTACAATTTATTAATATTATATACACATATATGTTATAATTATATGCACATATAATATACATTTATAAATATACATATATAATATAAATATATTATTATATAATATTAATATATTTATATAAATATAATTATAAACAATGTTGAGGTACAACCCAACCCAACGGGTGCTTGACTCTTCTTAAAAAAAAAGTGCAATCTAAACATTTTGGGAATCATTTGAGTATGAATTAAAGATAAGAAGAATATTCTTTCCTTAAATATCAACAAAGACAGCCCTCTCCTCAAATTCAATAGGCCAACTTCTGCAACTTCTACGAAAACCCCCATGCCAAACCTTCTGCCACTTGTTCAATTCCATTAGGCATGCAACCAATCCATTGATTCAACAAATTGAGCAATCAAACTATACAAGACCACGTCGGAGGTGGGGGTCCCAAAGATTACCATTCATATTGAATTAAAAACTTCAAAAATGCCTTGAAAGACTACAATTGCACTTAATGATGAACATACATTTCCAACTATCATGTTTTTACCATCCTTTTCACATACCTATAAAACCGTAGGTCCATAAAAGGAGAACTTTCCGAAGTTTTGCTTAATAATCGAAGTTATGAAGCAGCAGCGTATGGAATGGAAACTTAAGTCTGGGAAGGAGGAAGTTTTAAAGGTAATCAAGACCTGGTTATGTACCACATCTCTCGTGATATTTAGCTGCTCCAGAAGTCCAACAACGGTCAAAGTTCAACATAGGGTTCAGGGTGAACCATGAACAACCGTAGTTGGTGGTTGGTAAACCGTATTTAGAAGGTAATAAGAAGATATAAAATCTATGATTCTCTGAAAGATTCAACCAAGCTAAAGTAACACTCATATAATACCAACCAATTAAATAAAAAAAAATTGCTCACAGAGGCTTCCAAAAGTTGTACGCATTGAGAAGTAAATCTGTCAAGGATTTCTAAATAAATCTGTCAAGGATCATCTCTAGCCATTGTTTCAAAATCATACCATAACCAGAAGATAAACAAGGTTTTGAGAAGTAAATCTGTCAAGGATTTCTAAATAAAATAGAACTTAATTTGTCAAGGATCACCTCTAGGCCATTGTTTCATAATCACACCATAACCAGAAAATAAACAATGTTTTGAAGATGGACAGTGTTATCTCTTGGTAGTTGGTAAACCGCATTTAGAAGGTAACTAGGAGGTGAACACCGCGCAATGTGCAGTGTGAGTTTTATGCTTGCCCAGAAAATGCCCAGACATCTTAGTTGAGATAGTATGCTTCGATCCGGAGGTACCAAATGAAATCCATTGAAATATATATTTACACAGATATGAGTTCGCAAGAAAGCCAGACAGAGGAGAAGAAAAGAAAGAGAAAACACCGAAAGCAAACAAAACCTGCAAGACAAAGATGAAGCAAGAAGGCAGAGAAGAAAGCAGATCAGAAAATCCTAGGAAAGGAGGAAAAATGGAACAATACCTCCGAGGCTGTGTAAACCGCCAATTTGTCTCGGAATTCAACCTGCATTGGAAGAGACAACCATGATAAACCAGCTAATCATCATTCTGGGGAGCGTTCTCCTCGTAGGTTCAAAACAATGCAGCTGTAAGAGCTGAGAAAGGAAAGGAATTCAAGGCTCTCTGATCGACCCAATGACCCGAACCATTCCAACGGAGCATCTGGAGAGAACAAATTTATCCACAATACATGTGCGAGGCACGTGACAACGACGAAAGTTTTGACTGAATTCCTTTGGCGCATTGTATGTTATATTGATTAAGCCAAAAAATATACTAACAAATAAAAAACAGGCAAGTTGGAGAATTAGTGAGCCAAAACTCATTTGGGAAAATGGTCCAGAGTACATATTATTATTTGCGAAAAAGATCCCGAGCATGTAGTACATAGTCATTATTGTATAATAGAAACCAAGGCCCAAATGATTTGTGCATAAACAAAGGGAGATTTAATTGTCCACTTGATGGAAAGGTTAGCTCCCGTTAGACTGCAAGTTTTTAGAGTTTTCATTATATATATGTGTGTGGGTGTGGGTGTGGGTGTGTGTGTGTGGGTGTGGGTGTGTGTGTGTGTGTGTACACGCAGCAATTACCTCAGGGGAAGAAGGCTGCTTCAAAACAAGGTAGATAGCTTTGATTGGAAGAAGGAATTCCTTAGGTATCACTACAACAGCCTGAAATTGTCAAAAAACCACAAATATACAAAGTCAAATGACACAGAACCTGTTGGTTTTCAAACAGTTATGCACAGTGATCAGCGTGGAGACATAAAGAACAACTTTCAAACACTTTAAACTGTCACATCCCTTGGATAGCTCTCCTTCACATATTGTTTAAATGCTGATAGTTGTACCCCCAACGCTATCATTCTATAGAAACAACATATAAATAGAGTTAACTGATCTCAAATCTTTGAATAACAAATTGTCATCTATGAGAAAACCATAAAAAATGATTACATACCAAACATTGCAAATCTTGAAATTCCACAGCTGCCTAAAAAGACAACCTCCAAGTAATAAAGATGGAGAATTAGAACCTCTTCCAAACAATGCCCACTACACAGATGAGTTCTTCAACCTAAGCTCCTAACATGAAGAGGAGGACATATAACCATTCAGAAGCCACGCTAACCATCATGATGCATATGACAAAAGAAGCTCTCCAGAATGTAAATGCACAGGTAACAACAGGACGAAAACAATCGAATTCACACACTCTATTTGAACAAGACCTGATGACGCCAGTTACCTCCTCAGAGCAAACAGAACTAAAGAGTTTGGGATGAAGGGGAACTCTTGGAACGAGACCAATAATCAGTACAACTTTAAACAGAGTATTATCAGAACACAAGAAAGAAATACACGGGAAAAAAGGGTTTCTTTAAAAAAAAAAAAGAGAGAGAGATAGAAAAGCCTTTAGATGCATTAGAAGATGCACGTCTCAATTCCAAGCTCATAGCACAAAGAGGACGCAGAGACATTTACAGGTGCAAACCCACTAAGTTGGCTCAAGCACAAAGGAAGAGATAATGTGAACTCCCTTCATTAACAATGCAAAAAGCCTTTGATCTTGGGCAGGAGACGTAAAGTTGTCACCAAATTTCCGAATCATCTAGACCAACATTCCAGCAACCACAGTCATGTTAAGGAAGTTAAATAGTTCCTGTGAAACACACGAGTTGTTCAATCCTACAATACTAACGAGGTAGACACAGAGCAAATCAATCATCATATCCAGAAGGTTTGAACCAGTCCTCAGGAAAAACAATTTAAAAAAATAATAAAAAGTAGGGAAAGAGCAAACTTGTATGAAATCTCATGAACCAATCAGGGTAACGACAATGACCAAAACTCCAAAGCTCCCCTACAATCAAAGGCAACATGCAGAGCCAGTTAATAATGACTCCCTACAAGGCGGCAAATTTTTCAAGCAAAAATTAGAACAACGTGGAGAGTATGAGAGAGAAAAAAAAAACTCCCAATTCTAGAGCACATCCATCAAAGAAACATCTCTCCTTGGGAGGCCAGAATTCCGCCATTCTAAAAACAAGGCCAATCTCTAAGCAACAACAACAATACAGTAATATGATGCCAAAATTGCCCGATAAACTGGAATACCAAACAAAGTCATGTATGTTAGATAACATCTATGGTTTTTCAATCATTATCATCCAAACAAAAAAAAAAAAAGAACACCCAATCATTCTTCAGGAAAACAGCACAAAACCAGAAGAAGAGAAAGAAAAACTCCCCCAAAATTTTGTAACGAAACCAAAAGCTGTATTGAGGTGTTGGAAACCAGTAACTAAACCAAAGGCTGTCGATGCACAGAATTCTGGCTAAGAGTGTTACAGAATAAGCAGATCAACCAGCAGACCAATAGTGCTACCTTAGCACAAACACCCTTTATGAATCTTTATGAATCTTTCACTCATTATTTGAACAAATTTGAAAGCTTTATGAATCTTTTCTATTTTCTTGAACAAATTTGACACAGTCACTTTCTGCTATATGTATTTTCCTTTCTGTGACATTTGTCCAGATGTCCCCGGAGACAAAGCAGCTAGCACTCACTCTACCTATGCATATGGAAAAACCAGATGCATATGTATTGAAAACTGTAGCGCTCAAATAGCATCTGAATGACCATAGAAATGAATTTAGCATTGCCGCATGAAACTCTCAAAAACCTTTACTAACCGTGAAGTGAACAAGGGGATGCAAACATAAAGAGCTACATGGTATAGAACAGGTTCAGACATCTGAAGATAAAGTTCACGAAAATATTAAGCAACATATAGCCCATATAGCTTCCAGAAAAGGAAGGAAAAATTAAATGAAATGGCCTTTGAATCAGTGTCTCCAAATAGTGAGCAAGCAGAAAATTTGAAAGTGGAAAAAGAGAACAGTAAAAATAACCTCAGTAAGAGGAAACCTTCACTTCTTCAACTTTAAAAGCTCTTTTAAATATGCATATTCAGCCAAACAAGCAGGAGAAGAACCACAAACGTGTGCAAAGCAACATGACATGATAGACCACCAACAGAAGTGTAGATTATCAAATACTAACACAACAACCTCTTAGAAGTTCCACAATTATAATAGATGACCACCATTTTCTTATAGCTGAACCCACAATTCTGAAGATATGTGGTGCAAAGAAAGAGAAACAGGGCATTAGACGGACCTCAATAGTACTGCTCGCAAGATTTGCAAAAAGCCAAAACAAGTTCCCATACCTGCAAACCCAAGGGAAACCCCCTCCAGAAGACCATTTGAAAATTTTGAAAACTACTATGAAAGTTGCAGAACAAGAATTGTAACAAGTGCTTGAAAGAGTAGAATTGACAGTTCATCAATCAACCTGGCAATCTACAGGGTCCAACAGATTCAGAAGCATATGTTATGAACATTAAGACTGCGTATATCAAAGGTGTTGGCAAAGCAAGTAGTGTCCAGTCAGTGTATTCTCTGCAGCAACAAAAACAGGACCTGCTGCTATAAATACACCATAGAAACTAAAATAGCTAGTCCTCGACCAATGAATTCCAATTCATAGACCAGGAAACAAACAATTAGTAATTGCATCAGAACAAACAATTATTTCATAACCACACCACATAACCAGGAATGAACATTATTCATGAAACTATCCGACCAGTACCAGCTTCAAAAGCAGATAAAACAGCCAGAGATTTTACCATGAGGCCAATCTTGAACCTGAGCTCCTAGAATACAAACAAGACACAGATGCTACCACAGCCCAAAAATGGTCAATTGTCAAGCACTAATAAGCAATTAGTTTAGGCAGAATAGAATTCCTTTCAAACCAATGTGGATAGCCTTTAATCTGAAGGAGACCGAGGATGTCACTACAACAGCTCAAACCAATTGAAACTCCTACAACAAATATGAAAATGCGATACAGATAGCCCAAGACAAAGTAATACACGTACTCCTTTCAATCACTTTATAACTGCACACTGACTTGCTTCAATGCCTAAAATGATGATGACTGGAGCCTCTCAAAATTTAACCAGAAACTATCCATTATTGTTCAGAGAAACCTAGCAAGAAAAGTATGGAAAGCAAAAAAACTCCGGTTCTCCTGCAAAAGCATGTAGACCACAACAGAGGACTTGCAATTCTATCCACATTAAAGCACAGTGGAATTCACTGCCACCCCAAATAATTAAAAATAATTATTCAAGAAACCAGCTCCAATGAAAGAATGAAATCAACAAAAAAATCAAAAGCAGGTAAAAGAGCCTGGGATGTCACTTGAATGCAAGCTGCTACAGTAGAGGAAACATAGGCGTCAATCACATCCCCAAAACCAATAACTGATTAAAAACAAACGAACAATTAGTTTGACCTTCAACGATGTAAATAGCCTTTGACAAAAGAAAGCCCCAAGATCTAAATGACAACAGCATGGCTGAAACCCAAGATCAAAAGATGTAGATATATAGTTGTTACAGAAAATCCCAAAACTGTTAATCTTCAAACAAAGTAATACACATAGGGAAGCAGAGACCTCCTTTCAATTATTTTAATGACATCACCGAGCTCACCAAATCCAAGCTCCTTCCAAAATGAAGATGGCATGTCATCCTGATACACTATCCACTATCTCATCAAGAAAAGCTCAGAAGGAAAGTAGGGACAGACCAGAATTCCCATTTTCTCTTGCAACATCAAGCAGATAGGTAAATTTTAATGCCACACCAAACAGCAGAATGAATTCGCCAAATAATCAAGAAGCAGATAAAAAAGCCTAGGAGGTCTTCAAGCACAACACCCATCTTGCGGTTCCAACAATAGAGAGAAGACATCAAACATCAATAGAAAACCGATAATTGATCATGCACAGAGGATCAATTAGTCTGAGGCAGAAAAGAGTATCTTCAAAACAATGTAAATAGTGTTAGCCTCAGAAGAAGGAAGCAAGAATCTCAATGAAAACAGGAAGACACAAACCCAAGATCGTAAAATAAACACAAAAAGTCCTTACAGATAATCTGATTCATGCTAATTTCCAAAAAAAATGTAATGCTCCAAAGAAGCAGAGAACACCTTTCAATCACTTTAACCCAGTAAGTTCTAAAATTCCAAGCTCCTTCCTAAAATGAAGATGGATAAACAGACTTAGCTAACCATAAACTAATCATTAGAATTGGAAAAAAACCTAACTTGAAGTAGGGAAAGAGAAAAACTCCTTCAAGGATCTCCTGCAGGGATGTAGTTTAGGAAGCCTAAAATGTCAACAAGAAACAGCATGACCCAAAACCAAGACCCTAAAATAGAAATATATATTCATTACCTATAATCCAAAAACTGTCAATTTTCAAATTGAAGTAATAAGCATAAGGGTGTTGAGAACTTTTTTCAGACATTTTAGCCACGCAAACTTCTTCATCAAAGTAGGGGACAGAAAGGGTTTATAACTAACCAAAAACTGTCCACTGTTGGTCAAGAAAACCTGCCACACCAAGTACTCAAAGAGAAGAACAGCTCAATTTTTTGGCTCAAGAATCATGTTGAAGATAATTCACAGCTACAGTACTTAACGATCAATCTTGAATCCAGGCCACTACAGAACAGATTAGAGATGGACATTTAAAATATTCCCAAAACCACGAAGTTCAGCAACAATTAGGTGCAATTAGCTCAAGGTGGAAGAGGACTCGTCTAAGACAAGGTAGATAAGCTTTGATTGGAAGAAGGAAGCCCTGAGATACCACTACAACAGCTCAAAATTGCCAAAAATCCACAAGTATACGGAGTCAAATGATCCTGAAACTGTTGGCTTTCAAATATAGATAGTTATAAACAGTAATCAGCATAGAAATGTTCAGAACTACTTTCAAACACTTTAAACTGTCACATCCCTTGGACAGCTCTCCTTCGCATACTGTTTAAATGCTGATAGTTGTGCCTCCAACTCTATCATTTTATAGAGATAACATAACAATAAAGTTAGCTGATGTCAAAAATCTTCCGATAATAAAGTGTCATATATGAGGAAAACATAAAAAATGATGACAAACCCAATGTTGCAAAACTTGAAATTCCACACCTGCCTAAAGAGACGACCTTCAAGTATACAGGCAGAGAAACAGAACTCCTTCCAAACAGGGCCCACTACACAGCTGAGGAATATAACCCAAACAACCATTTAGAAGCTGCCAAAAGATACCCTAACCATCACGTGTATAACAAGAGAAAATCTCCAAAATCATGTAATGCACAATGATGAAAACAATCGAATCCACACTCCCTATTTGAACAACACAGAGCATATAATTGATGATGCCTGTTACCTCTTAGAGCAAACAGAACTAAAGAGGTTGGGATGAAGGGGAATCCCTGGAACAAGACCAATAATCAGTACAACTTTAAACAAAGTATTGTTAGCCAAAAACAAGAAATGCATGAGCAAAAAAGTTACTCAAAAAAAAGAAGAAGAAGAAAAGCCTTTGGATGCATTAGAAGATACAGGTCTCAATTCCAAGATGCTAACATAAAGGACCAGGCGGGTGGGCCGGCGGGGGCATAAGATATTTACAGGTGTCAAAACCACTAAGTTGGCTCAAGCAAAAAGGAAGAAATAGTGCGTACTCCCTTCGTTAACAATGCAAAAAGCCTTTGATCTTGGACAAGAGACGTAAGTTGTCATCAAACCTCTGAGTCATCTGGACCCAGATTCCAGCAACCAAAGTCATGTTAAGGAAATTAAATAGTTCCTTTGAAACATACAACTTGAGTTGTTCAATCCTTCAATCCTAACGAGGTAGATGCAGAGCAAATCAATCATCATATCCAGAATGTCCCCAATCAGTCCTCTGGAAAAACAGCTCTAAAAAATTAATAAAAAAAAAGGCAGGGAAAGAGCACACTTTACGAAATCTGATAAACCAATATAGCAGGGTAACGACAATGACCAAAACTCCAAGCTCCCCTACAATCAAGACAACATGTAGAGCCAGTTAATAATAACTCCCTAAAAGGTGGCAAATTTCCCGATTTTAGAGCACATTCAATCAAAACATATTTTCTCTCCTCGGATTCTAAAAGCAAGGCCAATCTCTAAGCATCAACAACAATACGATAATGTGATGTTGTCCGATAAACTGGAATGCCAAACAAAAGTCATGTACGTTAGATAACTCCTATGGTTTTTGAATCATTATTATCCAAAAAAAAAAAATCCCAATCATTGCTCAGGAAAACAGCACAAAACCGCAAGTAGGGAAAGAAAAACTCTCCCAAGATTTTGTAAACCAGAAGAACAGGATAACGATCATGACCAAAACCCTTGAATCCAAGATCCCCTAAGATCAAGACATCAACAGTGACTCCATAAAATAAAAGCGGTGATTTTATCAAGCAAAGATGAGAACAACCCAAGACCAAGAGGGGATTAGAGAAGAACTCCCAAATTTCAGACCGCATTCAAATCCATCCAACAGAGCTTTTCTCTCCCCCATTCGGCCAATTCTACAACAAGGTGATTTTCGAAACATTCACAGGAAGGAAAATACCAGAGCTACCACCTAAAGCAATCATGAATAAATCACAGAATCTACGTCAATCAACAATTCCAATATTAATCTCCAACTCAATTTAACTAATTTCACAACCTTCAAAATCGAGAAAACCGATGCAGAGAACTGCGTTCGATGATTCTTAATGAAGAACGAAACCGACGAGGGCGGGAATAGTTGGAGGGGAGTTGGGGATATTTATAGGTGTTTGTTAAACAATGGACGGTTAGGATTAAGCTGTTGTTGATGATCTGGACGGCCACGAGGTGGTCCTTTTCCAAGTTGGATTTGGGCTAAGATTCGTTAGCCGTTGGGAATTTACTCGCTAAGATTCGTTAGCCGTTGTACGCGTACGGTCCAGTTCCATTTTGTTTTTATTTTTTTTTTTTTTGGATAGGAAAAGCCGGTTGTTTTAATTTAGGAAATTGCCATCATTAGTGCTGTTATACAAGTCGAATTGTTCGATTTGTCGACTTGCTTAGACTCGTATATATTCGATAACAGTTCATTCAAAATTTTATATGAGTCGAGTTCAAACAAATATTTTGATTTGATAAATAATTGAACAAACACGAGTCTCATTCACAAATTTAAATGATGATTTGCAAACATTAATCTAATTGTCATTTCACAAAATTTAGGGTTAGATGGTTAGTTTAATTAGTATTGAATCTATTGATTATTTGAGAGAAAAAAAAACTAAATTTGAGTTTCTTGTTCATGTTAAAGGAGTCGAACTCGAACTAAAATTAAAATCTTAATTAATGAGTTGAACATGAACAGGGATTTCGAATTCGAAAATTATCAAATAAACATGAGCCTTGTTCAAGTAGTATAATGAACAAAGTTCAGACATAAAATACTTGATTTGACTCATTTATAACCCTAGCCACCATGCTGGAGAAATTCTGCTTTTGTTTTTTTAAAAAAAAATGGTTTATTGCCCTGTTAAAGGTGGTATGCTTCACCATTTGGGGAGGGGGGTTCATTTCTGCATATAAGCTTCATGAAGGTGTCCTCGTGTCACATCTTTTTTTAAAAATAAAAAAAAAAAGTTTACGGCATTAGCTTTTGTTTGGCAAGCTGCTGTAAGTTTTCAATGAGATATTTAATAATATCAGAGAAAATTCATGATTTATGCGTGAAAAAGTTCTAACAATTGATAAGATCAGATAAGTTTTAGAGTATGAACTCTCGATTCAAACATTGAAATTCTTTGATAGTCGAGAAAAGTCTGGCTTACTCTTTCTTTTTCTCATTTTTAAACCTTTTCAGTAAAAAAAAAAAGCCCTAACCCTATAGGTTATTAAATAGGGCCCCCGCAATATCTAATTGTGGATGTGAAAAAATTTTTGGTTAGTGAAAAACTCTTATTCCAAATGAATTTCTGAAAATTCTTTTCTATTTCCATAAAGAACCTCCTCATTTCTTGGTATCCAAATAGTACATGTGTTAGAAAAATGGAAGATCTATTCTCTTTTTTTTTTCCAAAAAATTATCTTGGAGATTGTGTAATGCTTACTCTCAAACTCTTCGTTTACACAGTAGTGATATTTTTTGTTTCTCTCTTCATCTTTGGATTCCTATCTAATGATCCCGGGCGTAATCCTGGGCGTGAAGAATAAAAGGGGTTTTTCTTTTATATTTTCTTTTTCTTAGTAGTTTAACTAAGAGGAAAAGATTTGCAAAATTTGAAAAAATCAAGTCATCAACGGAAACGGAAAGAGAGGGATTCGAACCCTCGGTACGAATAACTCGTACAACGGATTAGCAATCCGCCGCTTTAGTCCACTCAGCCATCTCTCCCAATTTTATTTTAAAAGATAATTACTCTGTTAGATTACACATAAAGTAGAAAGTAAGGAGTGCTTTTTCTCTCTTTTCTTTCTCTATTATATATGTACACCTTTTATCAGCAATTTGATTCCGATAAATAACATAAAGGATTCGAAAGCGGCAACAATATAAAGAAAACTAAAGAAGACCCCCTTGCATTGATTTTGTTTGAAAGGCCCTTCTTATTGACACGGCCTGGCCCGGTCAGTACCTAGCCGGGCCTTTTTTTGTTCCAACAAATTTATAGATAAATAATGATGATTTATCTAATTTGAAAATCAAAATATATATTATTAATTAATATAGAAAATTAAATAAAAAATATTCAAGCAAGAACAAGGAAGGACTATTGCAAAACTAAAAAAAAGCGGTCAACACTCCAATTGTGATGGTTTTTTGATGATCCTATCTTGATTATGTCCAATTTCCCTATTCGACAAAAAGCTCAGTTGTATACAATAATTCCATTGTTGCGGGTATAGTTTAGTGGTAAAAGTGTGATTCGTTTTATTAACCCTTTAACAGTTAAAGGGTCTTTGCTTTCGGTTTGATTCAGAATTCATATTCCGATCAAAAACTTTATTTCTAAAAAAGGATTAAATCCTTTACCTCTCAATGACAGATTCGAGAAAAATATACATTCTCGTGATTTGGATCCAAAAGTCACTTAGAAAGTGAGAAATTGGATTATATAAAATTGCGAAACATAATTTTTGAATTGGATTAATACTACCATAAGTATGAGTAAAAGGTCCATGGGTCAAAGCTGGTATGCTTCACCACTTTTTTTTTTGGGCTCTTTTCTGGATAGATGCTTCACCAAGGTGTCCTATCTATATATATATATATATACACACACGTAGATACATATATATACATATATATACATATACATACACATATATATATATACATAAACTTTAACGATTTGATACATGTGAATAAAAATGTAATTGAAAAATATGTACTCACAATTCAGACAAGGTCTTATGTTTTTATTTGAAATTAGATGGATAAAATTGTTTGCAGGATACAATTTTGATTAGGTGCTAAAAGTTTATCATACATTTATACATTATTGTCTTAATATTTATTTTTGTTGCTTTAATATTTATAGTGTATGGCGCATTTGAGATAGGCGATCGTAGATTTTAGAAACTTTACTGCCCTTGTGATAAAAAGTAAAGTAGAAACACAATGATTATCCATGCCCTAACTTAAATCCAATAAGCAAAATGGTATTTTTAGAATAGTAGAATATTAAACACCAAGTTTTGTTTTTAAATAGATTTTTGTAGTTGCGGGGACAGTGGATGCTGCCTTCCTGGTTCCTTCGACTAAGTACGAATATATAATAAACAGAGGTGAATACCGTACAGTACGGGATAATACAATCCTGCAATTGAAAACTTTTGGCAATGCATTCATATTCCTTCTTGATTTGGTATGTAGCTATTCATTTATAAGCAAGATCTCAGATGCTTATAATTCTTTGCATCCCAAGGAAGTCGTCCTCGTATATTTTTAATAGTCGAATGGCTCTTCTTAAACAAAGAAAGATCTACTCAAGGAGTCCTTAATCGATTATTCTACATTTGAAGGGTTGAAATGAGTCGACCACACCAGAGTAGATATCCTATAACTTGAACCATCTGCCAAATGCATAATTGTTTGCAATCTTGTTAGGTGCAACCTGGATGACTACCTCAGTTTTAAGTTTTCGCTAATGGGGCCTGTTCTGCATTCCCTGTTTAGCCTAATTCTCTAACGTGGAAAGCTAAGAGACCAGCCAAGGAAATCCTGCGGTGCTTCAACTTGCAGATAGTTGCAGAGCATTCAAAATTGAAACTTCAAGCTCCTTTCAAAAGCATTTTTCGAGTTCATATAGAAGTGAAACTAGAAATTTTGGAACTTCATTCAGGTTAACAATGCAGGAGCTGCAGGACTAATGGTTGAAGGAGATGTTTCCGTCTTAAAGAGATAATTCTGGCGGATGTTCTAAAAGTTGAAGGTCAAGTAATTCTTCTCTGTAACTAGCAGTTTGTCTGTTTGCTGCAAACTTATAGGATCAATTTTTAAATTGTATATATACTACACAGAATGATCTTGCCGCTATCTTGGAGGTAACATTTCTGGGAAAAGCTTTTGCAACCCCGAAAGACCTCGTTTGTTTGGCTTTAATATCTACACTAAAAAAGTTAAAGAGAAGGACTTGATCAAAATTAAATCCTCATAAGGTCGTATTTTGTCGTATTGTTATCCATTTCAAGGTACCAGTTCATTTTTTTCTGCCTGTTATGTCCATCTGAATTCAAGCTAGACAAGACCATGCAAGTGTTTAAGTCAGAAAGTATCCATATATACAGGCTTAAGTTAATTATTGGTGAAATTAATTAGTGATCAACCTAATTGTTGAGTCTTGTACTCAAGCTAGCGTTTGGTGCGAATCAAGCACTTCTGTAGTTCAGCATATCCTTTTCTCTTCACTAATTCAACACTTGAAACATACTTCCCATTTCAGAGCAAGAGTCATGACTTGATTGTTCTCCATATTGTTTTCAGTTATTATCCAACGAATGGGCTGTAGAGGTGCTAAGCGACGACGAAAGTCTGACAGAAGAGAGATTGGACAAGGTGGTAACTGAATTTCTCAAGGACTTCAAGGATGGCACTGCAGAAGCTAAATGTTGGCCTGCAACTTTCACGGCATATAAAGTTTCCAAAGCAGCAATCAATGCCTACACAAGGATTCTGGCCAAGAAATACCCAACTATCTGCATCAATTTCATTTGTCCAGGCTGCTGCAAAACAGATACAAACTGCAATACAGGAGTCATTACTGCTGGAGAAGGTGCTGAGGGTGTTGTAAAGCTTGCATTATTGCCTGATGGTGACCCTTCTGGCTTGTTCTTCTTAAGAAAAGAGGTGACACCTTATTGATGAGAAGAATCAAATGCAAGCTTATGCATCTAGTAGGAATACCATTTTGGATGTACGTTGTATGAAGCTGGTAAAATCTTGTCAAGGTATTTTAATATGGCTGCCTTGGGGAACTGCCCACAATTTGGTTTTTCGGGGAAGTTTATTCCTGACTTGGTGGTACTACAATTTGGTATTGCTTCTTGGATTTTCGGGTCTGGCCCTTCATATTTGGCTTTCTTCATTTTGTTTTCCTATAATTCTTTTTCTTTCATTTGTTGCTTTTGTTTGACCCAAGGTTTTGAAACTCAGACCATTCATTGAACCGAAAAAATGATTGGATCACGGGTCATTGGTTCAATCGTTAGACTAATCGTAATTGATCCATGATGTCATAAATATGTCATAAATAATTATTAATAATTATAAAGAATTATTGTATATAATAAAAATAAAATGGAACAATTTAGTAAATGATAATATTTGATTGCACTATTAAGTTTGTCATTTTAACTAAAACATAAACACAAATTCCAATACACCTTTTTACCTTCCCAATCACTTTTTTATCTCATATACATTACATAATAAAAAGTGCTACAGTAATTATTTCAAATAAACTTCTATCCAAACACACAAAGACATTTTAAATACATATACCGAATTTCAAGAGTAATTGACTAATGTTTAAAGTTAAAAGATATAGATAATGAACATAAACATTTTGTTAAGACTGCAGGATATACATTGACATTAAATTTTTCATATATTTTGTTAACGGATGCCATTAAATACTTGTTAATATACCTAAATTTTACCTAACTTAACATATATATATATATATACACATGTACTAACAGTTATTATCTTCTTTATATTTATATACTTTTACTAATTAATTTTACATTTGAAAAAAATTTAATACCTGAAAGACAAATGGTAGGAGTCTAGCCGAGATCAAGTCAAATCAAATCAAGCTTCGAACGCTTCCAAAATAAGGGAAGCTGCTTTGAAGACGACTTCATCCGGCTTCCCACCGCAACTGACAGAGAAAAGTGAAGTGGGCCTGCTGGAGGTAATTCCCACTACCGTCTCCTCAACCTTTGAGTTTAAATAACGTTACTCCTCTTCTGCACAGATCCCACGTTCTTCAGCTCTCAAGTCCCAACCTTCAGCTGTATATATACCGAACTCTCCTTGCTGAAGAATCCAACGTCCCCTCTCGGAGCCATTATTTTTGTCACAAAGAAGTTAATAACAACACAAAAAAGCCCTCATTCGTCACCAATCTCCACCTTTTTTACAGAGGTAAAATCACATTCCCTCTTGTTTTTATCAGATTGAAGTTCAAAAAGCTTGATTTTTTTCTTTTTTTTTTTGGGGCTGTATTTGTGGTGGTAGTTGATCGGTATTGGTTCTTTTATGGGATGCATATACTTTTCCAGTGTCATACAACTACTGGGATTTTGAAAGTTTTTTTGAAGCACAGGTGGGCTGGAACCAGTTAAAGCAAGAAACTTCCTTGTTTTGAGAGATTAAATTTGATTAAAGTTTTAAAATTTAGTGATTTCAAGACCCTTTCTGATATTCTATATATATATATATATATTTGAAATTGGTGACTTTATCCAGAATGGCTGGGATCAAACCTGGTGTGCTAGCTCTGTTTGATGTGGATGGCACCCTTACCGCCCCGCGAAAGGTAGCTAATTTTATTTTTTTAGTACAAATTTATGGGTGGAGAGTTAATTATGGTGGTATCCATCCTTTTGTTGCATTAGTAGATTGTGATTCTTATTCTTTGAAGCATAGGGGCTTAGATCGGCTAGGCTCGAGTATAATATGCTGTTCTTTTATTTTCAAGAATTCCTTTTCAATGTTACATGGCTCATGTTGTGTTCGGTGGTTTGTTAAAATTGGAGTTTGACTGATATTGGGACTGTATCCTATTCAAAAAATTGAGCTGCATTTGTATAGATAGAGTTCCTATTTCAACTCAAATTTCAATTTCAACGGAGAACTAAATGCAGCTCAGCTGAAGATTTCACTTCCTAGATAGTTAAGATTTTCATCACAGTCTTAGAGGATATTATGTCAAAGTTTGACTGATGTAATGAAAAAGAACAGTATGCAAATTATGCAATTAGAAAAGATTAAAACTCTTCTGGTTGTTTGTCAATTAATATGTCCATTGGACCAAAACCTTTTTTCTTTTTTTTTATTTCGCTTTTTGGCCTTTTTGGTAGTATGCCTGTTTAGAGCTTGATTTAGGTGGCAAGCTTCACAATACAGCTTAGCATCTTCGATGATCTTTGTGTCATCAATATTTATGGTTTGTTTTGCTAAAAACTTTCAGGCGGCTACTCCTGAAATGTTACAATTCATGCAGAGATTGAGGAAGGTACATCATTCGTTTCTGTAAGGCTTTTTTCACTTGTGGGCTTCATTTCTCATTTCTTGACAATGTGCTCATTGAATGAGATCGTCTTAATTTTACAAAAAAAAATTTGTCTTCCTTCAGGTTGTGGCTGTTGGTGTTGTTGGGGGTTCTGATCTCGTTAAGATATCAGAACAGCTTGGAAAGACAGGTTAGGTCCAACAAGCCCTTTGTTTGTTTGTTCATTTAATGATATGATACCACTATACTGAGGTTTTTTTGTCTGTTAAGTTTTATCCTTCCTGTTATTGAGGTTTTAGATCATGATCTTTTTCTTTACATGTTGAAACCCTATTCTCTGATATCATATTTTGAAATTGCTTTAAGCAGCTTTTTCTTCTCTCCACTCTCTACTCGCACACACTCTCTCAATTGTATTTCATGTGTGGTGTCTTTGATAAGGATACACCTTGCAAATTTTGTAGAAACACTTGACCTATTTTTGAAGCTAACTGCTTATTTCACAATCTCAAGCTATTTGACTCGATGTTGTCTATGCAGTTATAACTGATTACGATTATGTTTTTTCCGAGAATGGCCTGGTGGCTTATAAGGGAGGAAAGCTGATTGGAACACAGGTATTGTTAAGATAAGGACCATACCATTCTACAATGTCAAATGGAGAAGTTGAACTAGCAGAAGGTTTAAGTTTGGTCCTGTTTGGTTATTTGATTTTGTATTTCATCATCTGGAAAATGATAAAAGAAACTACAATTAGAAAATTCATTGGAGGATTAGAGAACAGATATCTCATGGGCTATACTCCATGATATGGTAAATGGACTGTACCTGTTTTGGTGGAAGAGTTTTTGTTTCTTTTTCTAAGGCTCAGTGGTTGGAATATGATCTCCTGCATTATCAACTGCAATGTATGCAATCGTTTATTTCAGTGGATTGTTTCAATTGTAAAGTGGTACCATCTTATTGGGTATGCATCCATGCATGGGATCAAAATCATAAAGTTTGGTCGAAATTCTTATATTTGCTGCCTTAGTGCTTGAAAATTCCCCTATTAGGACTCCTTGTGTGATAGAGAATTAATTCTTACCTGGTAATGAAAAAACAAAAGCTGCACAGATTTTGAACTCAAAACATATTTCATGAGACTCTCCCTCAAGCAGTAGCCATAATTTTGATTGGTGTTTAAACCATGATAAGATGAAATGCATTATCTGGTAGCTCAATGTGAGGGCACTCTATGTATAAGTCTAGATCTTGAAGCAAGAAAATGAGGAGAAGTTATTTTGTTTTTCTTTCTGTTTGAAGAATTATCAGGACTACTTGTAGACTAGCTGCCATAACAGTTTCCTCTATATCTTGATTATTCACGAGTATCTTCGAGCACTAAGTTTTGCCCTCTCCGTGCAGAGTTTGAAGTCATTTCTTGGTGAAGAAAAGCTGAAGGTAGTTCGATTCTCTGTAATGACAATTATGATTTGAAAAACTAATGAAAAGTAAAATAACACATCAATGAATGTCGGATAATGCTTTGGCATCTAGATGATTGTTGGAAACATCTGATTGACTGTGCACAACTTGTTCCATATTATTAGAACTACTTTGCAGACAAGGTTAGGACTTTGTCATGTATTTTCTGATCCCAGAAGCTCTTTACTTGAAATTGATTGCTAGTCACAAGGTTGCTTTTTCTCTAGGATTATAGAAAATTTTGTTGTTACTAGTTTGATAGTTTATATTGGTAATACTCTGAATGCGATGCTGCAGGAGTTTATTAACTTCACACTCCATTATATTGCTGATTTGGACATCCCAATAAAAAGGTTAGCAAAGCAATGACTGTGTGCTGTCTTTCTCTTCATTGCTGCCTTTTTTTTAATTTTTTTTTGCCCTTATCCATCAGATTCTTCATTTATGTTTGTCTTAACCTTCCACTTTCTCTTCCTTACAGGGGTACATTCATTGAGTTTCGAAGTGGTATGCTTAATGTGTCCCCAATTGGGAGGAATTGTAGTCAGGAAGAAAGAGATGAGTTTGAAAAATATGACAAGGTATTGGTCTGCTTTTCCTCTACTACAGAGCATGAATTTTAGATTTTATTCTATCATTGCAGAACATTTGGCGAATGTTGATTTCGATTTGAATGACATCTAGGTTCACAATATACGTCCAAAGATGGTCTCAGTGCTAAGGGAGAAATTTGCACATCTTAACCTTACCTTTTCAATTGGAGGACAAATTAGTTTTGATGTGAGTGGTTGTTGCTCCCAAATTTATCCAGAATGCCATTCCCAAACCCAAGCCCCCCTCCCCAGCGTGTTTACTTGGAAAATAGAAAAACAAATTGTTAAATGTTTTTTATGGAAAAAATGCATGACAGGTTTTCCCTCAAGGATGGGACAAGACATATTGTTTGAGATACGTTGATGAGTTTCCGGAGATTCACTTCTTTGGTGACAAGACATACAAGGTGACTTCTTTGGATTCATAATTAACAGTGCAATTTTACCGTAGAATACATAGCTTCTCCTAATTTTAATGCATAGCACTTGTTTGACATCCCTTCTCCTGCCTGCATCCATCTCCCAGAAAAATGAAAATGAAAAACCTACAAAATTCTGGTATGACAAAATTAAGAGGTTTTTTCTTATTTGTCCTTTTTCCTTTTTCCCTTTGACAGGGCGGAAATGATTCCGAGATCTATGAATCTGAGAGAACCGTGGGACACACAGGTCTACCATGCTTGTTTAATTTATTTCTTGAGTACTCAAATGTTGCTTGCAATGGCGTTCTTTTAACTTTCAAATCATGTTAACTATTATTATACTTCTCCTGTTGTCATGTTGCCTTCGAGTTTCTTTTCAAACTAATTTATTAAGCTTTCTTTTCAGTTACTAGCCCGGATGATACAGTAAAGCTGTGTTCAAGTCTTTTCCTGGGCAAGGAGGATGCAGATTCTTGACCATGTTGCATACTCTTGGCTTTTCAATTGTTTCTAGTCATTTATAAAGTGGTCTTAAGTTCTGAAACTTTCCATCTACGCTGTATTATCATTCTTATGTATGTTCAAGTTGTAAAATTTTGCCTTGTAATCTGTGGATTTAGTAAAAATTCCTTTCAAACAATAACCTTTTGCTAAACAGTGTATTTATTCTGTTCTATGTAATGAAGAATAAGAGGCAGAAAGACCAAGGCCTTTTTCTAGCAGAGTCTGGTACAGATTGCGAATGCAAAATCTTTGGAGTGTATGATCTGCCATATCTAATGTATTCATATGAATTTCCACCAGGCTGATATATATATGCAAGCAAAACCAGGCATGCTGATTTGCTGATAATCCATCCTCTTCGACACTTTATCTGTTCATTACTTCTCCCTGTATCAAGAAAAAATATAGGCTGAAAGCCATGGAAAAATTCCTGGTCTGGAGGATTAACTTCCTCCATTTTGTATAAAGACCATTAGACCTTTTTCTCACGTTTGGAACTTTGGATATGAAAGAATTGAAAAGAAAAGGAAGGATATCAGATCCCTTCCAAGTCAAAAAAGCTATCCGCTCAAAATCGGACGAAAACGTGAGAAAGTGGTGTGGGGTAAATGAATTATTGCATGTACCACCACTTTTACCTTAAAAAGATTACAATCTAATAGAACACTCGTGTAAGTTTAAGATCTAATGGTCTTTATGTAAAACACAATCTTTTCTCCACTTCCAAACAAAGGAAAATTGCTTCATTCCCATTCTCCTCCAAAACTCCCAAATAACATGGAATATATTATCTTTTCGATTCGTTTCTTTTCTTTTCTAACTTAAGATTTCTCTTCTCTTCTTTTCTTTCCTAGACTCCCAAACTGGAATCATGGCAAACAACGTGCAGTACATTGTTCACAGAACTCATGATACTGCACAATTCTGGGAGCTGATTGGTGACAGTTACCTAGAGAAGCTAAGAGGAAATATCCAACATGCTAGTAAGTTGGGTATGTCCAGACTGGGTAAGTTGGATATACTGTTGGCTGGATGGATGTAGTTCCATAAGTATATTCTTCTTCTTCCTCCTCCCGGTTCTCAAGCTCACCAATTGGGATCACACTAACAAGTTCAACAGATCCCAGCTTTTTCCTGAGCAAGGAGGTCAAATTAACTGCATCAATTCCCTCACCAACTACCACTATCTGGTCCTTGTTTTCTCCTTGTAGAGCCACTCTTTCAATACCTGAACCAAGAAAGTAGAAATTATCAGTACAAACATTACTTTTCTATGTATGTCTAAATTCTGAGGGGACAAGTTTTTTTTTTTTTGTGAAAAGGAAAAGGAAAAAAAAACCTGCTACAGAAACTGCAATTTGCATAGCTTTGGTTAATTGCTTCTTCTTTGTGCAGTCTAAGAACCTTATAACAATTCTTTGCTGCATTTAAGAAGTACAATCATGTAAGTATTACTAGGAAGAAATGAGACAGCACCAGTGCAAAATATAAAATGGTTTCTAGCTAGTGTTGGCTTCATAAATCGTACCTGCATTTCGTGCTTTGGCGTGCGACTGCAACCAATACTAAGAGAGAGAGAGTGTGTATGTATATACGAATTACAGAACTTTAGGATTCTTGTGCTGTAATCTACAGAGATGCTTCGTGAATATATATAGCAACTGCAAACAAGCAAACCCCATAACTTAGCCTCTTTAAAGTTTAAAGTTTAACCACCATCCCACCTTCCCTCTTCCTTTAAAGTTTAACCACCATGCCACCTTCCTTCGTCCTTTCCCTTTGCCTTTTCTCGACCGCGTGGCTTGGAAAGAAATAGTCAAATGTTTCACTCAACCAAGTCAATTTAGTCAATTTTTGAAAGCAAGCAGAGAATAAATGTTAAAGGTATAATTTTAGAAACCTCCCTTGTGGTTTCTAATAATTGCAGTCACCTCCCCTAAGATTTGAAAAATAATAGAAACTTCCCCTAATATCTTGGTAACAATTGATGATATAAACAAAATGAAAAAAGAAAAAAAATCTAATGAATATTACCCCTCTCTAATATGTAAAATGAATTGAATGCTAAAAAGTCAACTACCACCATTATTCGTTAGGTGAAATTTTCAAGTTATTTTTTTTTTTTTTGCAAGAAAATTTAAGGCATGTTTTGAAAGCATTCTTTTTTTTGTACTATAGACATATTTTTTTGGTTAAGTAATATTTGAAGATATTTATTTTAACAAATGCCTTCCTAGTTGGTTGATCGACTTTTTGTAAATTGATTAATAAAACTAGTAAAAAAATTTGGGAATCAAGTATATTGTATTATATTAGATGCTATTAGAATTTTAGAATAAAGAAGTATTACCAAAAAGGAATTTTCATTTTTCTCTTTTAAACTCGTTTTCACTTAAAATTTGTAAATTTTGTGAAAGCCATTATAGTTTTTTTAAAATATCAAGAGATGTAAGTGTAAATTTTCAAACCTTAGAAGAGGCGGTTGCAATTGTCAAAAACCTTGGAGGAGCATTCTAAAATTATTTGAACTAGCGATTGAGCCACACTCGATGCATGTGCAACTTATCAAAAAAAAATTTAATTGAAAGAATCACATAAATAGTGCAAGTGAAAAAAAAAAAAAAAACCATTGATAAGGGAGAATGTGAGAATTGGAGGGGGTACTTTTAGTTGAGTAAGATTTGTGTGTGAGTTGATAATATAGATGAGAGTTAATGAATTATAACAATAAGGGTTAATTAAAAATAGAGATAAGTATAAATTTGAAAATACACAAAGTTAACACCAAATTAACTATCTACACAGGCTTTATTATTGTAAAGACGTTAAATTGTCCAGTGATATGATTTTTCCTCCGTAGAATAACAAGTGAATATATTCGTAATGGGAAAAATGTTAATATAACATATACCTAATTCATTTATTAAAAAAGAACTCCCTAAGGTTTCTGTTGAGAATAGTAGTGCTTTACAGTAACAGAAACAATGATTAGTTTTAAAAAAAAAAAGTTTGTTATCTTTGATTTAAAAAAAAAAAAAAAAAAGGTTCAAGAACCATGGTGGGTTTACTAAGGACAACTATACAAGATTAGAGCACAGAGAAAATGATCAAAGGAAGAAAGAAGTTAAGTCGGGTCAAGCATTAGTAATAAACTAGAGTGGCCGGTGCAAAAAGCAATGTGTTAATCTGTTAAAAAATTAAAAAAGAAATGCGCAATGAGTTTTGAGAAATCTGAGAATTGATATGGTTTACGGTTCACCAAATAAAAATAGAATAATTAATAAATTTACTATTGCATAATTAAATTACTTTCATAACAATATGAATAAAAATGTACACATTAACAACCTTAAGCATACTTTCAAATGTCATATGCAAAATTGAAAGTGCTAATATGCAAAAGTTAGTGTAATGAAACAAATGTTCACTTTAGTAAATCATGTTTACATATATATATATATATATATATATTTGTGTTCAAGGAAGACTTCAAACATTACAAAAGGAAAACAAAAAAAGGGGGAAAGTTTGAAAGTCAAATAAGCAATCTTACAGTATTTGACTAAAAGCCAAACGGTTTCGGGTTGGATTACTTTTGCTAAACAATCACATTTAGAACATAAAATTACTCTTAAAAGTAGGACTGTCAATGGGGTTGGATTAACCCAAACTCAGACTCATTCAACCCAAAAAAAGCTTGATGAGCCTGATTTTTCAATGAGCTTGTTTAAGGTTGGATCTAAAAATCAGATCCAAATTAAATATGAACCGACCTTGGGTCTCATTAGATTCAAATCCGATATAAGCCCGACCCATTAATTACTTATATATTTAATATTTATATTTTGATATTATATTACTAAATACTAAATATATACAAATTACTAAATATAAAAAATACATATGAAAACTCTTCTATTAGATTTCTTGGGAGCCAATGTTGCTTATGTATAACTAAAGCTAACTTTTCTTATTGGTTGAGTAAATTTTTATATTGGTATAATATTAATTGATTTTTTTTTCTAGAAATACAAATCATCAAGCATGTTTGAATTCAAGTCACAAAACTATGAAGAAATTCCAATCTTTGAAGATGTATTGATTTATAACCGTATATTTTAGGGAAAATGGCCAATTTCGTCCCTAAACTTTTTTTCTGTGTCAATTTAGTCCATGTATATTTTTTTTGGCCAATTTGATCCTTATACTTATTTAACGGTTCTAATTGAGGAACTCCGCGGCGGCGCCACCGTATAAATTCAATCAAATCACTAATTGAACAATTAAGTAAGGGTATTTTGGATAGTTCACTGGGACAATAACAAAAGAAGTAAAATCCTTGAAGGATCCAATTCTAAACCTTGGATTCTTGACTAACAAAGTCTCCAAAGGCTGTCCGAACTCCTCTCCCATTGCTTAAAAATTGCCCAGTTTTGCTTTGTTTCTTTTCAACTGCGTCAGAGAGATCACAATTTGCGACGTCCAATTCTAGGACTAGTCCGGCCTCCGAATCCACCGCCCGCGCCAACTCCTCCACCCTTACCAAATCCCCCATGCCCTCCACCAAAACCTCCTCCAGCCCCAAAACCACCACCTGCACCACCTCCTATACCTCCACCTTTCCCAAAGCCACCATCTGCTCCACCCCTTTTTCCGCCACCGGCCCCACCTCCAGCACCTTTGCCAACGCCTCCTCGGGCTCCTCCTCCTACACCTCCACCTGCTCCACCTCCGGCACCCCACTAATGCCTCCAACGACCCCTCCTACTTCCCCGCTTGCTCCACCCCCAACTCCACTACCAATCTCTACCAGCCCCACCACCTACACCACCACCTACTCCTCCACCAGCTCCACCCCCTGCACCTCCTCCAATGCCACCTCCAGCACCACCACCTGCACTGCCTCCAACTCCACCACCACCACCTGCTCCTCCAACACTAGCTCCAGCCCCAGCACCACCACCTACACCTCCTCCAGCGCCACCTCTAGCGGCACCACCACCACCTGCACCTCCTCCAACTCCAGCTCCTCCATTAGCACCTCCAACGCCGCCTCCAGCAGCACCACCACTACCTGCACCTCCTCCAATTCCAGCACCACCATCGGCACCTCCTTCAATACCCAGAAAATCCTCAAGAATGTGTTTGTATCCCGCAACATAATTAAACAAAAATCAGCTACCCAAGATAATTTAAATTCTTCCAAAAAAATAAAAGAAAAAGGGGTGTATATCAGGTATAAGGCGCTCTGAAGAACAAAAAAAGTGATAAAAATCGGTCCCCAAAACACTCAACTCTGTTGGTCCTCAAACGTATCGAAACAGTTGGGAAAAGAAGGGAAAAGCTCTGCTGGTTTGTAGTGGAAAGGGATTTTCGAGTGGTGATAATCAGTAGCCGAATAGCAGAGGAAACCGAAATCCAGTGGAGCTTCTTCAATAAAGACTCAATATTCTCAAAACTCGATTGGAATCTTGCCAACATAAATCTCAGCACCCAATTCTAAGTTTAGAATAGAATTGGGTCTTTTGCCGGATTATTGCAATTATAAAAAACTAATTGGGTCCTTTTGCCGGATTTTACTTCTTTTGTTACTGTTCCAACAATGAACTACCCAAAATACCCTTGCTTAATTGTTCAATTAGTGATTTGATTGAATTTATACGGTGGCGCCGCCGCGGAGTTCCTCAATTGGAACCGTTAAATAAGTATAAGGATCAAATTGGCTAAAAAAAATATACATGGACTAAATTGACACGAAAAAAAAGTTTAGGGACGAAATTGGCCATTTTCCCTATATTTTATTACTATTTTTCATATACTTTGAACGAATTATATATAAATATTGTTAAAAAATTCTTGATTTATGTACTTTTTAAGGACTATTACTTATTCATGTTTAGTTTTAATATTGTAATTATGTGAATGCTAAATTAGTTTTACAACTTAATAGTTATAGTAATGATATTAAAAAATTAAGAAGTAATAAATGAACTTGGGCTAAATTCGAATAAGACTCAAAACGTGAATATTTTGTAAGTTGAGTATGATCTTCACATTTATTAACCTGAAACTCATGACCCGAAACTTGAATATGTTACAAATTAAATGAACTAAACTTGAGTTTATAAAATCTCGTTCATATGGCCCGATTGACAAGCCTATAGTTAGTGAGTATCATTCTTTAAATTTAAGAGTAGAGTTTCCGACAATTAAAACACTTTTAACACAATCTCAAAATTTAGTACTTTCAGAATGATTTTTATGGTCCAAAAAAAAAAATATAACTTTAACCATTTGTTATAAATTTTGAACTAGATGAAGAACTAAATATGTTTCAAATTTTCAAAATTACAAATTATCAAATAAAAAATTACTTGTACAAGTACGTATCCAAAATAATATGATTAAGCACTTAATACTTTGATCAACAAATTCTACTACTTAAAGTGCCCTTTTATATATATATATATATATATATAATAAAAATCACCGCAGTCCCAAAAACGGGCACGAACAAACGCTGTGCGCACATGTGACTAATTTGCGTGTCACTAGCCAACTTAAACTTATACTTATTTACAAATTTCCTCAAACTTAATCTACAACTATAAAAATTTCACAAAATTTGGCAAGAAGTTTTATAATTTCGAGTAGTAGGAGTGTGGAATGAGAGCAATGGCCGGCGACGCGGCTGATCAGAGCCATAGATTCTTCGTCGCCGTTCACGTTGGTGCCGGATACCACTCGCCGTCGAACGAGAAAGCGCTTCGTTCCGCCATGAAGCGCGCCTGCCTCGCAGCCTCTTCTCTTCTCCGCAAGGTCTCTTTTATCTCTCCATTTTTTTTTTGGCATTTCACTTCAGACTTTAAAGCGTTGGTTGAGAATAAATTAAGAAAGTTTGGAGTCAATTTTAATCTCTAATTTAGTTTCAGTATACGTGCCAATGTGCTTAATTAATTCCACGTAGTGTTGCATGTAAATATGTTCGCTTATAAATATTATTCTCGAAATGTGATTTCTTTTAGGGTACTGGCCGATGTATTGATGCTGTTGTTGCTGCAATTCAAGTTTTGGAGGTTCGCATTTTTCTTTTCTTAGCCTTCTTGGAGGGTTAATTTAATATTTAAGTTTCATAATTTCGGATGTTTTGGAAAAGTTGAGTTTGTCAGCTTCAATTTTCAAAAGTTGGGATTTTTTTGAAGTTAAGTTGTAAAATGCATCGTCTGGCTTGCCAGAGTCTTGGGATGAATTCATATAACCTTATCCTTGACTCTTCATATCTGTTGTGTTTGGTGCAAATTTCAGAAGTTGGGATTTCTTTCTGAGTTAGTAATAAAATGCATGATTCTGTTGGCGATAAAACTAAAATGCATGATTCTGTTGGCGATTTAGTTTTATCATCAGTCAATATAACTTAATTCTTCGTTTGCTTCAGGAATAGTCGTCTGATAACTATTAGACGCTATTTCATTTCTTCAAGGGACCACTAACTGTAGGGTATTACAAACTAGTGAACTACCAAAGTGACCGGTGTTTTTGATTCCTGGTTTAGTTGGACTAAAAGCATATTGCAGTGGAGTCAAGTTGTTTAGAGAAATACCTGAGCTGGGTACTTGATTTCTGATAGTCAGTAGGATCTCACAAGATTTGATTGGCGAGATGTTCTTTTGATTTGGAATTATTTTGTTTAGTGTTCGTTCTTGATCATGACCAAGTAGAATAGTGTGAAATAAGTGAATCAATCTAGTTGATGAATTTATGGTTGGACAACATTGGATTGACATTATTGCAAACAGGATGATCCTTGCACCAATGCCGGGAGAGGCTCAAATTTGACTGTGGATGGACATGTAGAATCTGATGCCAGTATCATGGATGGTGATTCTGGAGCATTTGGTGCTGTTGGAGCAGTGCCAGGTATTCCATAAGTTCCAATTAACCATATGGTCTATGTGTCCTTGTATGATACTTAACTGCACTGCATGATGAGTTCAAGTGCTTCCTTCCTTGAATATTCACTTTCCTGACTCACGTGCAAGTTGTGGCTTCTATGGTGCCTAAATAGATGTTCTTCTGATGATGATGACTGGTTGTCAGGTGTTAGAAATGCTATTCAAATTGCTGCACTGTTGGCTAAGGAACAGACTTCAGGTTCATCATTGCTTGGTCGAATAAACCCCATGTATGGCTAAATTGTACCTCTGAACCTACTTAGCCACAGAATAGCTTTTCTTTTGTAGCAATTCAGTCTAGTACATGTACTTCCTTGCATGTCTTTTATCCATAATCAGTAGAGGCCATCTATTTTATGAAACCTTGAAGGACTCTCTATTCCATTTTGACACTATTCTTCAAAATATCCAGTATACTTAATGATTAAATTATTGTCACTTTTGCCACACTGGGAAGTTGCAATATGAATAGAGCTAATACATTTATCAATCGGAAATTAGCCTTGCCTTTGCAGCAGTCAGTGAATCTCATGTCATCTGGGCATTGTACACTATTTAACTTTAATTTGCTTCCTGAAGGAGCCACAGTTTGTAATGCTTAGGTTTTTGGTTGGTGAAGGAGCACGAACATGGGCAAAGTCAAAGGGTATTGTCTTGCCAACAGTAACAGAGGCTGAAGAGGTGATTTCTCGTTTTGTGACTGGATAATGGTTTAGTTCCTGTAGTACAAGTTTTTGTATTTCATACTTGGATAAGGCTGCTATAGTTTTTCTATATTATGTATACAGTGGCTGATAACAGAAAGAGCAAAATTGCAATGGGAAGAGTTCAGAAGGATGCTTGATGAAGCCAACGCCACTGAAGATGCTTCTAGAAAACTCACTGGTATCTCCAAGGAGACTGCTGTCATATCAGGTACACTTGTGTAGTTGTCTATGAATATACCTGGACTTGGCTACAAGTTTCATAGGATTACTTGGTGAAGGATGGATTCTAGTTACCTTTTGGGGAGCTTCATCTGATCCTTCGTTATCTGAGGAACATGGTGCATAACTTATCTTTATCCTTATTCAAATTGTTGTCTTTTAAAAATTTCCGTTTAATGGACAATCTGAGTTACATGCTATGAAGATTCTCTTACCAGTATCTGAAATTTTGCTTTGGTTTTTAGTAGTTCTCTCTCTCGAAAAAATGTGTCCAATCTTTGTGCAAAACAAATATTTTATATATTTCTTTAAGCATTGGCAGGTTGATGCAATTTGTGCCTCCATATTTAGCCAACTTTCAGGTGACTAGCCAAGAAACCCGTTTCCCCTGCTTTTGGGGTTGTGATCGCTATTGGCTAATCGCTCCCCTCCTGCCTCTGCAGCCCTGGGAAAAAGATAGAATCTTAAAGCTAAAATATTTGTTGTCAAATGCTGTGGCTTTCTAAGCTTGTTATTTGGTGATTGAATTTGAGTTCTTGTTCCATAACTAGAGCCTCAATCCTGTGATCATTTGAACGGAGAGGAAGTTGATGCTCAATCTTCTAAACATAATGCACTAGAAGAGGGTAGTGTTATGGATACTGTTGGAGTTATATGTGTTGATTCTGAAGGACACATAGCATCTGGATCCTCAAGTGGTGGCATTGCTCTGAAGGTGACACTTAGACACATGCAACTTTCATTGTAGCCACAATCTTTTTATCCCCAAAACTTTAGTTACCATTAGCATTCCCATTCAATTTCAATCATCTGTGCCTCTGGGAGCTTTGAGCTCATATTATTCTGAAGATCAGTCACAAAGTCCAGTTAAGTTTATTAGATTATTGTCCTCTGTGGAAGACTTCCTTGGATAAATGTGTTCTGGGTGTCGGCATCTGATGCCGTATAAGCATGAGCAGGAAATGGGGAGGCAGTGCTTTCATTAACACTCGTAATATGTTTAGTCTCTTGAGGATTTCACACTTTTCATGGATATCTCTCTTTCTAAACCCAGGTTTCAGGTCTAAATAAAATGAAAAGTACGTAACAATTAATAGATATGAGCTTCATGTCGCCAATAATTTGACGTAATTGCTTATCTCGATGTTCTTCCTAGTGGCTTTAGATTTGCCATATCTTTTAGATGACAAAGTTTTTATTTTAGGTTTCACATCAGATTTTATCATCTAAAATGTTAACCCAGAAAATGTATGACAGGTTAGTGGACGGATTGGATTGGCAGCGATGTATGGTTCTGGTTGCTGGGCATCCTCAAAAGGACCTTTTGGAGCACCTTTTATAGTTGGTTGCTGTGTTAGTGGTGCTGGAGAGCATCTAATGAAAGGATTTGCTGCCAGAGAATGCTGCATATCTTCATCTTTGTACGTGTTGCAACTTACTTTATTGAACATTACAATTCAAAACTTGAGGAAGATGGGATAAATTGTTTTATATTTATTTTTTATTTTTATACGAGGTATCAATGTATTAGGGAATTATTGGTAAATGTTGAGCTGTCAAGTTTTATTTATTAGCTCAACTTTTAGTTTCACTCAGTCCTTCTCTTAGCTTGGTTTCACTTCTCCCCTTAGGATTTCAGTTAATACTTGTGATATTGCTCTTGTTCCTTACCTTTAAATCTAAAGTTAGGACATTAACTTTTAACAAAATGAAAATGAAAATTGACCTTAAAAGAATAGAACTGAGTATTCGTTTTTACAACAAAGGGAAAAAGAAATTGCATGAGCTGTATGTAGATGGTTTAAGATGCAGATCACTGCAAAGCATTTTATGGAGTAGAAATTGGGAATAATTGCTTTATCTTCTTATAAGTTTCTAAAATTTTAATTGGGTGGATATTGTCTAAAAAGCAACCTACAGGAATTTAGTGGTGAACTTAATGGATCCTTCGTATTATAAACACATCTAGTTTTGTTTGTGCTGCATTTTTACCAAGTAATAAACTGCTTTTAGCCTCTGACGATGATCAGTTAGACAGTCTATTCATTCCAGAATGTAAGTTATCTACCCAACTTCAAGCTAATGACTTATCCAAGGCTCCCTTATGGAAAAATCCAAGTACATCAAATTCTTATGGTCGGGGGTATGTTGCATATTTCCTTGGTGTCTGCTAATTCTAATCCATGCTTTTGGATAATATGGAATGTGCTGTCAATGGTTTTGGTTCCTTGTTTTGGGTAGTAAGAATGATGTATATCCAGTTTTGCCCCAATGTTAATATTCGTTTGGCTACAATGCAGATCTCGGGCTGGTCCAGCCTCGGCATGCACAAAAGTATTGCATGGCATAATTCAAGAAAAAAGTCAAAGGATGACTGATATAAGTGCTGGGATCCTTCTAGTTGAAGCTGATGCTCCTAAACTGGTATATATGTATATATAGTCTGTGTTTTCCCTATATCATTTGTGTACGTTTGATAACTTCTGAACTGTGGTGTCAGGCTCCTGGGGGTTCACCACAACTGAAGGCTGTTGAGATGGTAGCTGCATATACTTCCTTGTCATTTGGTATAGGTTATTTTGGAAACAATCTGCAACGCCCCAAGGTATTCATTCATATGTTTATGTTGGTACTTGATGTAATGGGGAACATTATCTGTTTCATGGAGTCCATTTTATCAGTTTTTTTTTTGGGAAAAATTATTAGAAATGATCTCTTGACAGCAAAGCTCTGATGGATTTGTTTGCCTGCAGTGTTTCATAACTAGATGATGATCACAGAAACTAGCATTGAATTTCAATCCTCTCTGTTTTTCAGTACTTCATACTCCCTTTTTCTTTCTGGAAACTGCATGTTTATGAATTTTGTCAAGGATGATCAATTTCAGCATTTGATTTAAGTAGTGTTTGTTAGTTGATGCAATAGCTTCATGATCCAGAGCTTCAAGATCCCATAGTCAAGTAAATGATGCTTTCTGTCAGTTATGGGGTCGATACAAGGGCGCCATACCAGAAAGCTGTACCGTTTAATTCTTACCGACATCGGGTTATCGTCTTTGTCGTCAATTGACAGGTATCAATACTTCGAAATATGAGACAGAAGAATGAAGCTAATATAGATCAGTTCGCAGCACGGGTTGATCTTGTGGGCGAGAATCAGGCGACGTAGCTGTAAAGCAGAAGAAAAGAGTAAACTCAGGAAAATGACTCTGCTTTTGGACCTGGTGATGTTGTGCACTGCCGAAGACTTCTATCTCTACGTATCAGTAGATTATTTCCAATCTCCGGAGGAGGCATGCTTCTCTAGTAGTAGCAATCCAAAATTAAAGAGAGAGACTCAATCCTCGCCGAGAGAGATGTTTTAGGAAGTGAACCTGTAATAGTGAATCCAGGTGACGTGAGTGTATTTGGATAGGAGATTATTTGAAATAATTATTAGAGCACTTATTATAATAGTAATGTATGTTAGATAAAAATGTTATTGAAAAGATAAAAAGTTGATTAGAAATTATAATTGTGAAACAAGCAAAATAATAGCGATCCAAAACTTGTTTTTCTTCTTCACCTTATTTGCACTTCCACATGTTTTATCAGTTGTGACAGTGGATGGTAGAACATTATTAGAGCTTGTTGAGCCTTAGTGGATGGATTTGGGTAAACCCATTTTGACGGCTCTACTTGATGACTGGCAGCAGCAAACTCCGCTATGGTACAGCTGCGGAAAGCTTGGCCAGGACCAGTACCTCCCCACCCAAAAGCGATCAGGCCAGATTAACAAATGCGATCGAGAATCAATACTAATATTTCAAAAAATTTTCTTTGGCAAGTACTTCAGACTTGTCTGTAGGAGTGGCAAAATGGATATATGGTTGATAAATGGTTTTAGTTAAATGGATAATGAATCAAATTGATCCAATCCAATTAAAACCATTTAATAAATGGATTTAAATGGATGTCATTTAAATAGATAGTGTAAACCATGATCCATCCATTTATCCATTTACTCTCCCAAATCATAAATTTAATATCCAAATGTTTTTTTCCAAAAAATACAGATCCCCAAAGTTCTATCCGTAAATCACCTAAAACCTTTTGGTAATAACAAATGCTTGTACTATACTCTATTTCAGTTCTTCATAAAATTACTTAAGTTCCAAGAAAATTTAACTGTTGTGGTCAATTTAACCTTTCATCATTACTTTAAGTATCATTTTGTAAAGTAATGAACAATTAAGAATTTCGCTACATTTTTATAACATTTGGGTGAATTGAATACGGCTTTACAGTGAAAAAAAGTTTACGTTTCCAATTTTTTACACTCCTGTTCAAGAGGGATGCCTTGAATAAAAGTGGAGTTCTAATAAGAAATCTTATGTTATTTAACAAGTAAAATATTTTCATCATATGTGCACATAGTACTTAAAAATGCATGAAACTCCTTATTATACTATTGATATACAAGCTACATTATATTACTTAGTAAATTAGGTGTCCTTTTTTTTTGGATAGTTAGGTTGGGTGATAAGGGGAGAGTGATTGTAAGTATGAGAATTTAGATTCAAAACCTTCAATTTATTAAAAAAAAAAAGAAGGTGTCATTTACGTTTCTTAACCAATATTACGTTTCTTAACCAATATTGCGGGGTACTCGTTAGAAAAATTCTTTTTATAAATAAAAGAATTTAAAAAAATAAAAAATTATTTTAACTGGACCCACCAAAACCCATCAACGGCCGTACGTTGCATCACATGTCCTTTACAATTTTGAAAGTCCATTTAGCCCTTGTATACAGGGACGCATGCTTGACAAAGTAGTTCTTTGATTGGTTAAAGGACTTGGAAGTGAGGCATCATAGCAGGGACTCCAGATTAAACTCCCATAAGGACTTTGGATGTTACCATGAATGAATGCATTTGGTCCATGTCTTTCTCCACCAGCGAGGATGTGAGGGTGGTGATAAAGTAGGGAAGTAGGTTCATTAACCTTGCAGATCTAGTTTTCAGCCAGAGTCTCATGTTGATTTTGCCAATTTTTATATTTTCTGGCAACAAATCATTTGCCTTAAAATTTAACAAATACAAATTGGCATCTATTCAATTGGGGAAGGATTTCGCATGTCTTGTTGTTTGGAAAAGTTTCCACTCATGTTTCCAGAATAGCTTTTCATTTATTTTCTATTTCTCTCTGTAATCCACTGGGATATTTCATGTTACGAAAATACACTATTCCATGTGCAAATGGATTCTCGAATTATAGGTCTTTTATACTGTTACATAGAAATTGATCAAACTTTTGAATGCTCTAATGCTTTACTAGGAGTTTTATTGTCAGGAAGAGAATGCATTATGTCCCTTTGTTTGTTGTTGGAATGTGCAGGTTTTGCAGGAAGATGTTACAAGATGTCATATACGTTCTCACATGTCACTGATTATGGAAGGTAGAAGTTTTGTGGAGTTACAACGTGCAAAGGTGATAACAAATCTTGCTTTCAGTGCTATGTTACGGGCTGGTCAACTTTTGATCATGAAGACACAATGGTTCATATCCAGAAATTATACGAATTTTGAGCACAATACATGGAAAAATAATCTTTCTGTCCAGATTATATTAGACTTACTCTCCAGCAAGTTAAAAGTTAGCAATATGTGCTGTTGATGACATTAAATTTGTCTGTGCTGATTGCCCGATAGTTAGGCTTGACCAGCAGGCTTGGCTGAGTGAATCTAATTTGTGTTTTCTTCAAGGTTATTATAGCCCTTTAAGTGTAGTGTTATGAGATGGCTTTCTCATGGGTGATCTGATTTTTTGCTTAGTGTCTATTTCTGTTTGTTGTTCTTTGACAATGCTCCATATTGGCTGAAGTGGCTCCAGCTTATTTTTACATATCATAATATCACATACTTTGAGGAGGCTGACTGATGCAAATTCTTTTTATATGTAGAAGTAGCTTGTTGTTGTATTGTTCTTCACCACTAGACTTGGATTCCCCCCTTCTTTCTTGCTATTTCTAACTGTTGTGATCTAGTGGTGATCATAACATGGTTTAAGATCATAAGAAGTAGCTTGTTTTATATTGTTCTAACATGTTATGTTATGATCTAGTTGTTATGTTAACTGTTATGGTAGACCAACATTAAATGGTCCCGTCATGCGCGGTCCAATGTGCCTTCGTTTGTGGTCTGAAAACGATGAGTTGGCCTCACCACGCGCTTGGCAATGAGTGTGCGGGAGGCATAAGAAAACATAAAAAGAGGGGAAAGATGACTTGCTTCTATAGATGATCATGGAATGAACTTCCCATGCATGCACTCACCAGGCGCCTACCGCAGAAACACTACTACTACTATTAGCTTCTGATATTTGGAGATAAGAAATTTATGCAGATAGACGAGCAAAGGGGTTTATACAGACATATATACAATATTTTCATGGCTTTCAACTGCACTTGCATTGGGGGAAAGTTATGTATTGTAAACTCCGTAATGACAAATTAATTACCTTCCAATGGTATTATCCACATGAAAACCAAAGCCATTCTCAGATTTCCTGTTTTATGCATTTCAGCAAAGCTTCCTGCTTATTACAGACTGTAGACTGGTGATTCAAGTTCAATGAAAATTATAACAAGACAAAGAGCTGCAGAAAAGCATGCCGCGAGAATAATAGAGGAAGGAAGAAGGAATGAGCAGTCCTTACTTGATTACTTCTAGAAGCACCAAACTCAATAATTCCATGATGATATATGAAGGGGCCGACCTAGAATTCCATTTTATCAAGTTTGTCATGTCAAATAACCTAGCACTGAAGTAAAGGGCAGATAGTAAGTAATTGAGAAGAAGCCATTAAAATACGATTTATAACCTCACCTTAAATGGTTTAGGCACACGGACTGTTCTAGTTTCATACATAGCATTCAAAGCTAAAGCCTCTCCCTCAAACATTGATGGTTCAACGCTCCTATTCAAATTTTGGAGTAATGTAAGAACATGAAAACATGCACTAATCTCTTAGTTTTACAAGAAAAAATAAAAGAAATATATTTTGTTGGTCAAAAAACGAATGCAACATTCATGCTGTTTCATATTCTCTTCTTTTATCAAGTCTCAGATTCATCAATATGTTAGAAGCATACAAACTCATGCTACTTCGTATGGTATCATTACTTGTTTGATGAGTCATTGAAAAGGTGGCGCTGCTGAATTGGGAGAGAGATATAGGGACTGAATTGGGAAGAATAGGGAGAGAGATATAGCTTGAGGAGGACGAAACGAAATGTTCTGGACCTGCGTCATTACGTAATTGTCCATAATAACCTTCGTTTGGTTCAAAGTACAAGTGAAAAGGAAGGAGAAGGCTACTTCTCCTCATCATCCATCCCACGCACAAATCTTACTGACAGTACGTTTAGTGGAAACGGATGGCTTCATGCACCCACACTGTGACCGAAATCATGTTCATTCTGGAAATCAAATCCAGAATAAGAGAGCGAGTGAAATCAAATCCATTCCTGTATCATTCTGGAAAGACACCATGTCGCGCAGCTTGTTGAGAAGAATTTTTGCCGTGCACCTTCCATTCCCAACTCCCAACTCCACCGCCTTTCACCACCACCATCACCCCATTAAACTCCCTCTTTTCATCCTTCCCAACTCCCCACCCCGCTTTACTCCTTCTCCGTTCCATCCAATTTCGATGGAAATCCAAACGGCCAACTGATCATTTGAAGCGAAAGGAGCTCTGGTTTTTAACTAAACAATGCCGCTGCAGAGAAGACGGATGCGGGAAATCTTTTAAAACTCCCTGTCGCGCCCTATTTTTCGCGATGGAAAATAAAAGGGTTTATAAAAGATTTGATTTTATAAATGAAAAAAGGACCTAAAATAGGACTTTAAAAATGCGACAATTTGGTTCCAAAATTTAGTCAAAAAGGGTTTTGAAGAAAAATTAGGAGTCGTCACTTGGTATCGAGTTTGGGTGTATCAAGTCACCCAAATAGTGTTTTTAAATAAAATAAAATAAAACCATTTTCGACAACTCCAGGTCTTTGAAAACAGAGAAAATGAGTTCGAGAGTCACGGTTGAAAAAAGGGAAAGCAAAGGTTCAATTATCTCAAACCTAAGGCACCATTTCAACCTAATCTAAGTTAGTTGCATGGTTTAGTCAAAATTTTTTTAATCTAATCCTTAAATTTATCACATTTGGATGTTTTCTACATGGATGCAAATCTAAATTTATAAAATATCGAAAGGGACAAAATATCCATTCAAGGGTTTAATTGATACCAATCGCATTAATTGCGAATGCCAAAATAATTTCTTGAAGGGGTCACGAATATGCGAATAATGAAATCAAAAGAAAAGAAAATTAAATTATATACATAAGGTATAAGTGATCAAAGAAAAAGGAATGCAAGCATAATGGGTACGGGGGACAAAAATTCGTGACATGCTTTTCTTATATAGGGATTAATGGAGTATTTAAACTTAAAAGTTATAATCACCCATTTCCCATATTTAAAGAAAAATTCTCCAAACATGAACAAGCAAATGAACTAGCTTAAATGAGATGCAATTCTAAATTTTATGATTAACACACATGGATGGTAGGGGATAATATAATAGGAACTATCATGCAAATGAGAAAAGATCCTAAAAATGAAAATATGTATGAAAATGTAATGAATATCACACAAAAAATGAATCTAATCGTACGAATGATCTAAGAGTCTAGCGTTGGACTAGCCCATTTCTAAAAATCCTTACTAGCGTTGGACTAGCAAGCAAGCGGAGGGGAGAAAGCCACAACTAGCATTGGACTAGTGTGGTGACGTCATACATTTTAAATACATAATATGACAAGTAGGCATAAATTAAAACAAATAAGCACATACAAGAGCACGTAGCACGTAACACATAAACATAATATTTAGATGCAAAGATCCTAAGGAGAGCGGGTAAGGCACGTAACACATAAGCCACATAAACACACAACCTACCTATTACATCGGGGAGCGCCAACTACAATCTAAAAGGGAAAAATATAATAAAACAAATCTAATTATCCTATCTATTACATTTTTGAGGTATTTAGATGCTTCTCGAATCATTATAAAAATTAACTAAAACATATATAAGAAAATTTGAATGAACATTTAAACCAAATAAATAAAGCATATAAAAAAATATAAACACATAGGAATACGTAGGAGCACATACGAGTACGTAGTTGACATTGAAATAATAACAATAGGGGTACCTCCTTTTTGAAGTGGTAACCTAATGGAGTTACACGGCACTATTTATACTCAAAATGAACAAAAGAATCATGACACCAATTTAATTGAAAAATAATAATAATAAAAAATACATCTTAATATGTCAAATGCATAGAAATTTAAGAACATCTAAAATTTACAATTTAAATATATTCAAAAGTGACATAATTAGCTATTAAAACAAAGAAACAATCATCATAAAGAGAGACAAAACTCACCAGGGACTGAATTGCAAAACTTGAAAACTTTTGGAGACAAAAATTTTTTTTTCCAAAGTTTAGGGGTCAAAATTAAATGAAAGATAAAAATTTATGGACCAAAATGCAATTAATTTAAGGGTCAAAGTGAAAGAAATTTAAAATGTTTTGATCCATAGTGAAACTACTCCAAAGATCAGGGGCTAAAGTGTAATTTTCACTAGCAGATCTTCTTAAGAAAATAGGCCACTGGGCCATTATTTATTTCTTTGGGCCGAAAACTACCTAAGCCCAGCCACAAGTCCAAGCCAAAACACATAAGCCAGCTCGTCTTTTTATCACTCAAGCCCAACAAAAACAATGCATGGGCTCTGACCTTCTAACCCAGTCGAAAACCAAAAGAATAAAACAAAACCCAACTAAAAAAAATAACAAGCCCACCTGAAAATAAAAACATTAACCCAAATCATTTTTTTTCTTTCCTTCCTTTCTTTCTTTTCTTTTCTTTCTTGTTCCTCACCTTTTTCTATCTCTCGTTTCTTCTTTCTTCTTCGGCCAGCTGAAGAAGCTTCAGCTGGCCGGCCAAGGCGACCGCCGGCGGCGCCACAGCCGGTCGCCGGCGACCTCTCCAGTCGCCAAATTTCACCAAAATACACCTCCCACTCAAATTTTCGCGTAGATTCCATTTTTTGAGCTTAGTTTTAACAAAAAAAAAGGTCTGAAAGTGTTCCAAAATGTCAAAAAACAGTCTAGTTTTTATTTTTTCCAATCACCTTATCTTTCATCAAAAATCATGAAAAATATACTACAACACCCTTACAACTCCTACAATACAAATATGATTTTATTTTGACAAGAAAACAACATAAAAAGGCTAAAATGAAGCAAAACAGCCCCTGAAATTTATTTATTTTTGTTGCCTTGTATGCTACAAAAATGACACAAAACTTAGTCAAACAACCTCCCCAAACCATTAACTAGTCATGATTATTCATTTTAACAACAGTACATGTAAGAAATTAGCATTTTAATCTGATTTTTCATCTTGGCATTTTTTCAAACGGTTAATATGCATGCATAAGAAACATTTCCTTTTCCTCAATCTAGTTCATGTCATTTCCCAATTTTTTAACCATACAACAACAACAATGCAAGGCAGCCAGCAGAAACGAAAGAAAACTAAACAATGAAGCGTTGATTTAATATAACAAAAACTAAAACTATACCTCAATAAATATGGAAATCTTTCGGTTGAAGCTTTTTTGATGAAGTTTCCAAGCCTTGACCGATAGCTGCCCTCTTTTTGATATGCTTGACTTGCTAGTAGGTATGCGTGTGAGATTGAGAGGGGAAAAAGGAGAAAAGAACCGAGAGGGATAGGGAATTTTTTTCTTCTTCTCTGTTTTCTTTTTTTCTGCCCCAGTCCGAGAGAAGGAGAGAGTGAGGAGTGGAGAGTTTGTGTTGTGTACCTTTTTTTTCTTTGAGGGAGAGAGCCGAGAGTATCTTTTGCCAAAGTGGAGCTTGTGTGTTAGGTTCACCAAAATGATTTTCTCCACCTAATAAAAAGAAAGGTGCCTGGGATAAAATGATAATTTCTTCCAAATAAAAAAAGAAAGATGCATGGAGATTTTGAGTGCAAAAATGGATCAATAGTGCATTTGGTGAAAGAGCAATAATTATGAGAAGATTTTTGATTTCTTGATTTTCTCTTTTTTTTTTATTTTTTTTGTCCTAAAATAAACCTGTAAAAAATGAGAAAAATACACATTAAAATGTAAGAAAATAAATAACTCATTAAATAGAAAAAATTCGCTAAAATATTAAAGATTGACAAAAATTTGGTGTCTACACTCCCAAGCAACTGGATGATCATTATAAGGTTAAGGACAAGATTGCAGAGAAGCATTTGATTCGCTGCACATGTGGGAGCCGCTTTTGCTCAGCCCAATCACCGTCCGAACACAAGATGAGTGACTGCCCGGTAAAGGGCTTCAGAGATTGGAAGCACTATCGAAAATATGCTGCAAGCAACAGACGGAAAAAATATGACGGTCCAATAGACAGAGCTAGAGGGGAAGACAAAGAGGAAGAAGAAGAGGAGGAGGAGAAGCTTTTTTCGGAAGTTGAAGAGGAAGAAGAAGAAGAAGAAACGAAGGGTGGTGTTTTCTTTAAAGGTAAAATATGTAAGTTATTTTTACATTTGTATATTTCATTGGGATCTGTGCATAATCCGTTTCGATCTCTCTCTCGCCGCCCCCACCCCCTCCCCCCAAGGTATGGATAAGATGGTTATTATCAACCATCTCGACAAGCTTTTCGCTGCCACCATTGGCAACAAGCTCGGAGTTCTGCACCTTGCTGCTAAGATCTTGGTTCTTGCTGGCAAGGCCCAACAAGAGGAATTTGGTGTCGGTGCTAAGTTGTGCGTCTCTTTTGCCGGGGAGCTCCTCCAAAATGCTGAGGACCTCATCCGAATGGGTCTGGACCCCAGCACTATTTACGCCATTAACAAGGTTTCCTTCCCCTGCCGCCATTTTTGTTTTTGACTCTTTACTGCATTCTGCACTTTTTTTTTCTTTCTTTTTTTTAATTCGCTGAGTGAAACCAATTACCATCCTGTTTCAGACAATCCAAGTTCTAGAGGAATTGGTTGAACCAGGTTTGGATACTACTCAAGTTATTTTTCGCATGAAAGCTGCTGTTGCTAGCAAACATTTTGGTCAAGAGGATATTTTATGCCGTATTGTTGCTCAGGTAAATATTGCTAACTCTGCTGTTGTTAGTGCCTCGGTTGCGATTCTTCCTTTGTCATGAATTGTGTGATGTATTTGCAACACAGGCATTCATCCAAGTTTGCTCAAAGAACCCGGCGAACTTTAATGTGGACAATGTCAGAGTGGCAAAACTCTTGGGTGGTCGTCTGCGCGATAGTATAATAATCCGAGGTATGGTATTGAAAAATGATGCTGTGGGAAGTATAAAGAGGATGAAGAAGGCAAAGGTAAGCACTCCTGAGCATGCTTCTGGTAGTTTGTATGCTATTAGCCAGTTATTTACTTCTTAGGATTTATTCTTTTTAACTTTTTTTGTTTTTGCGTTGAAGTGAATCTTTTTCCCTTCACGTGTTATCTTGATCTATTTGTTGACGCTGTTGAAAAACTCTTTAGCATTATAGCTTTTAAACTACCAATGTTTTACGCATATAATATGATTACTGGTTGTGCTTTGAAACACTTCACTATGTTTCCTGTGCAATTTAATTTAAATCAATGTAACACATTTTAAGGTTGATAGAGTAGCATTCCAACCTTTTTTCCCTCTGTGTGTCTTGTATGCTTCTGCATAAAAGGACATCATTTTTTATTCGAATCTTTGTCCAATTTTTTAATGATCTCCCTCAATGAAGTAGGGTTCTAGCACATACTAATTCTTCAGTCCTGGAAATATGCTATTTTTTTAAAATTCTATCTTCATTTGTATTACCACTTGTTGATTAAAATGGAAGTAGTCTCACATGTTTAATGCCTCTGCTACATGAGTTTAATCAAATTCTACGAAAGATGTGTTGGGTTATTCAGTCTGCTCTGAACAGCACATGTTTTCTATTAACTGTGAAAACTTCCAAAATTTCTGGTCGTGCTTGTTTTTAAGAGGTTTCAGATCATGGCAAATTGTTTTATGCTTCTCATGATGAAAGTTAGGAAGGACACTACTCTTGTTGATTTATCTATGATTGATATTCATTCTTTATCAGGAGCATTAAAACTTTGCAATCATTCCTGCAAGTTGCTATGTTTGCTGGAGGTGTTGATACAACCGCCACAGAAACAAAAGGAACTGTCTTAATCCACAGAGCTCAACAGGTATTAAGGGGGGCTTCTAGTCCTTTAGATCCTTGTTCGTAAAGACCTAAACTTGGTTTTTCAAAGACTAAACCCGTTTTCACATGGTATTTATAGTGTTCATCTATTTTGTTTGCTTTTGTGGAATTCTAGAGCATTTAGTAATCTATTATGTGTTAATGCGCTCTCGTCTCAGAGTCTGGTAATTGTTAATCTGTTCTGCTTTTGCAACTTGAAAATTATGCCAAGATTGGAGCAGCTAAGGTTGGGGAACTCATAAAAGCAATTGCAGGATCTGGTGCAAAGGTTATTGTTAGTGGAGCAGCTATTGGAGAGATGGCACTACATTTTTGTGAACGTTACAAGTAAGCCATTTTCTCTGCCTATTGCTTTTTTTTTTTCCCCTTTATGTCTACAGAGAAATGAGAAGTCGAGTGCCTTTTCATTTCTGCTAACCTAGCCCATTGAAGGAATGGCTTAATCTCCTAGTACAAAGAGAGTTCTAATTTGCCTTCGTATCTCAGTATGAGGTTTTTATACAGTAAGAGAGAGGTAAGAATATCATGTTCTTATGGGAATGAGGTAGGGCCTGAAAATATTAGGACATTCTGCATAGTAGACTACTGAAAGAACGTGTGTATTGGTCACTTGTTTCGACTACTTTACATCTGCTTGAATTTCTTGGGAAACTCGAATAGGCAATTAATCAGCTTGAAACGCGATTACTTTCCTTTAGCTTTGTGTCATTTTGCGTTCCCTTACTCACCTTGGATACACTGCAGAAATTTTCCTTTATTAAGCGTATTTCGTACAAGAGAAGATGTGTAAAATCTGCTTGTTCCTAACTTTTTCCATTATCTCTATTGTTTTCCATTTTTTTTTTTGTTTTGGGGGGGGTGGGGTGGGTTGTGGGTTGGTGTTTGGTGGGACACGGTAATCATATTTGGAGTCTTGGACGATTTTGCATTTTCCTTGACCTAGATCTTGAATTGCTATCATCATGGTTCATCTTTTCATATGCATGCACAATACTTGCATCTGGAATATCACGTCATTTTGCTTAATTGTCTACTTGCCTGTGAACCTATTATGTTGAACAACTGATTAGCCAGTACATATCCTTTACAGGCTCATGGTCCTAAAGATTTGCTCCAAATTTGAGCTTCAACGGTTTTGCCATACCACTGGTGCTGTTGCTCTTGTAAGCATCTTGCAGTCAGAGAGTATTAAGTTGTGAAACTTTTTTGTATTGTTTCTGATTTTTTTTGTCATCTCAATACAGTTGAAACTTAGTCCGCCAAATCCAGATGATCTTGGATATGTTGATTCCATTTCAGTGGATGAAATTGGTGGTGTTAAGGTATGATAAGACAGCCCGTGGCGCTGAACTCTCCAATATGTAGTTGTTTCAACTGCTTGTATATGATTTTTATGAATGATGAATAGGTTACAATTGTAAGAAATGAAGAAGGTGGAAATTCAGTATCCACAGTTGTTCTGCAAGGCAGCACTGATAGTATATTAGATGATCTTGAGAGAGCAGTTGATGATGGAGTTAATACATACAAGGTACCCTTTGCTGAATATAAAAGATATACACATGGAATGATGGGTTGTCTTCTAGATGCCTTTGCAAGTTGTTAACTATTTGCTTCTAGGTGATTTGCAAGTTTTTACTTGCAGTTGGGATCTAATACACTTTGCTATTTCCATCTATACCAGGCAATGTGCAGGGATAGTCAAATAGTACCCTGTGCTGCAGCTACTGAGATTGAATTAGCCAGAAGACTAAAGGAGTTTTCTTTCAAAGAAACTGGGTAATGCACTTTCTTGCAGCAAAGCATGTCTTGTTTTAGGTTATTGCAGTTGTGCTGAAGTGCAAGATATACCTTCACATGCTTGAGCAACTATTCTATCCATTTTGCAAGTGTATTTTTATAGTCCTTGTTTAGAGAAGTTTATGTGCATCTGCTTGTGGCTGCCAACTGTAACATACATCTTTCTACTATATACGTTTGTTTGATTATTTGCACGGGATAAGTTAAGGTTGAATAAATTATTGGACTTGCTTGTTTCTCATGCATTTTTTGGCTCAACTGCTGAATGATCCGGTTGAAGAGTTAGTGTTCTGGCTCTATATGATTGAACAGTGTGCTAATCTGAGTTAGAGGACCATTTTATTGACATTAACTTGATGACAAGTGCTGCATTCTATTTCTGAAAGTGTTTTTGTTGAATGTTTATGCAAATATTTACTGGCTTCTCATAGCCTTTGGCATACTGTGACTCGTCTATTGTTAGCTTGATTTCTTGTCAATTAGTAAACTGAATTGTAGATGATTTGTTTGGTTGAGGCTCAGATTTTTCCATTGCCTTGCAACTTAGATCAATATGCAATTTCCAAATTTGCTGAAAGTTTTGAAATGGTACCTAAAACCCTGGCTAAGAAAGCTGGGCTTAATGCTATGGAGATCATAGCATCTTTGTATGCTGAACCTGCATCTGGGAACACCGGTGTTGACATCGGTTTGGAGGAAGGCATCTGCAAAGATGTCTCCACAACCAGTGTATGGGACCTATATACCATAAAGTAAGCTTTTTTCTTATATTGCTGAAATCCACATTCAATTTTTTTTCTAGCATAGAAGGTTCAATTTTGAAGATTGAGAGCAATTTTTACTTTTAAAGTCATTCTTGGAGTAAGCATTAAACCCTGCTGGTAAAGGTTGTTCAGAAGATTGTTTAGCAATTTCTAGTGACCCGCATATGTCATGCATATTAAAGGCTACCACCTAACTAAATCTAGCTTTTGCGGAGCAACGTAAACAAAAGCTCAATGGAGATCCTGAGCTCTGTCGATCTTGATCATTGGATCCTCAAAATTAATCAAAAGATCCAAGCAGCCCAGTTGTGCATGAGCTTGTGAAAACGGGAGCTGATACTCAAGTGCTTGCCTGCTTGGGTTTTTTTCTACCCATGAAGGAGATCTTTTTTAGTTTACTCTCCCTGGGATTGATGCATTCTAGAATATTCTTCAGCAACTCGAGCTATTCTGAAATATCGAATTTAATGAAGTGTCAGATGGTTCTTAACTAGGGATTTGATTCAATTGACAAGTTTTTTGCTCTCAAATATGCTGCTGATGCTGTTTGTATTGTCCTGCGTGTAGACCGGGTAAGACATTCTTGGCATCTTTACTTTTCTTGTTTGTAATGCTGTTGTCATGATACTGGTAGTGAATTACCCATTTTTGTGGTTTATGCTGCATTTAGTTGACTTTTTTTTTAATATGAAAGAGTTTCACTTGGTGGTAGAGAATTCAATGTAGTTTATAGAGCAAATATGCAATAATTGGCAGGATTACTTGGTAATTGGTACGTAGGTGATGGCCATGGTTCTAGGTATAGGTTTTCAGTTGATCAAGTTATTCTGTGGGTTGTGTGATTGTCTTTTGAATGCACAGCCTAGAAGTTTCCCTTATTGGGGCTAAGTGAGGATATAGGTGAATTTGCAGAGACTTTCCAAGTGTGGAGATCTTAGATCTCCTAAGTGGATCAGAAGTCATGCATCATGACAGGATTTCTTGGACATGCTAAAAGCTCATACTATACCCTATCACTAGTTTCAAAAGAAGGCTTGGGTTAACCACAATATTTAAGTATAGTTTGAGATTCTTGTAGTTATTTTGCCTCAGTTTGGGACACTAAGGTCCCATAAGGAGGGTCTAAACGGTGCTGCTGTTGTTAATAATTGTGGATGCCTTTGCTGGAAATTTTGATCATAAATCTCATCTGACTTTTAGTAGGTGTAGTGCAATATTTTCAATTGCTTTGATATTGCTACAACCAGCAAAAGGAACAATATTTTCCATCAAAATCCACAGTAATGCATTTTGGTCTTAAACATGTGCATTTGTTCCACCCACAGAATGATGGAAATGGTTCTTCTCATGTTTCAACGTTAAGAAGTTTTCCTCATCTTTTACAATAATTGTGATTGTGTGCTGTATATTGGTTTCCCGATACAGATTATAATTGCAAAACCAGCTGGTGGTCTGAAATGAGATCCTCCTGTGGAGATGGATGGATGGATGATTGAGTGTTGAATATGAATGTAAGAGTGATTTAGATTTTGCTTCTAGTTTTCTGGGCCTCTAGTTTCCTGTGAATATGAAAAGAGATCCAACAACTGAAAGCCCATTGCCCATTGCAGTCGGCTCTCACATATGAAGTTGGTGCAAGGTTTTTGCCTGCAACAGATGAAACTTAGTAGTATTATAATTGGGCCTGTTTGGAAGTTGAATTTTTACTCAAGTTTGTTTTATACTAATTTTTTACCAACTTTAGCTACAGTACACACTTCAAAATACCCAAAACACACAAAAAAATTCTCCCCTTCCCCTTTTCTTCTTCTTCCTCCCACACCTGAACCTACCACCATCTCCGTCGCCGGCCACCACCTCCGCTGCCGGTACCCGTGTCAATCACCTCTTCCGGCGCCGACTACCCGAACCTAGTTCCAGTCAAAAAAGTTTCCTAATTTCGCCATTATCTCACTTAATATTGCTCCCAGGAAAACTCCAGACCACCCACCTATCAAAATTTCCCCAACAAATTGCCAACAGGAGGTGAGAACTGGCAAAAGCTTTTTTTTTTTTTTTGTGGAAAAAGAACTAACAAAAGCTCAAGTTGATTTATCTACCAAAAAAAGAAAGGGGATCTTCTGCAAAATTGTAGCCATCAAAATTCAAAACCAACAGCCCACCAGACATCCACCGCATCATCAGGCTTCCTAACTTTCCAACTTAGAATCTTCCCAGAAACGCAAATTTTGATCCGTACGGTGCCGATGAGATAATCTCCCCAGAAATTTTGATCCGCACGATGCCGATGAGATAATCTCTGATATAGCCGACGGGTGAGGGAGAGGGAGGGGTGGCGGGCAGGAGAGGGGGAGAGAAAACAAAGCAAAAAAGAAAGAAAGTTGCAGCAGTTTCAGGAGAGGAAACAGGGAGGAAGAAAAAGAAAAAAGAAAGAAAGACAAAAAAGAAAAAAGAAAAAAGAAAAAGAAAGACAAAAGGAAAAGGAAAAGGAAAAAAGTTTTTTCATCTTACAAAAAGTTTTTCTACAATTTTTACAGTGATCTATAGTAAAGTTTTACACAAACATCCAAAAAACTCACCTTCCAAACGAGGCCGTTTAGTACAAAACTAAGACAAAATGGATTTCGACAAAGATAAATAAATAATTAAAACAAAATGGATTGATATGTTTTTAACACTGAGAATAATCATTCATACACACCTTAGTTAGCTAGTCTAAATGTATAACAACAAATCATAGTTGCGGGATTACCGGCATCTGATTTTATAATTATGGGTTCTGCATTTTTGCCTAAAATTTGGAGAGAGAGAGGTTTGGTAGAGTACCTTGGGGTCTCCGCAAGTGAAGTAGCAATCAATTTGTCCCGGGTTTGCATTCTTGATGACCATAACTAGAAGTGACAAAATGGATATATAGTTGATAAATGGTTTTAGTTAAATAGATAATGGATCAAATTGATCCAATTCAATTAAAACTATTTAATAAATGGATCTAAATGGATGTCATTTAAATGGATAGTGTAAACTGATCCATCCATTTATCCATTTACTCTCCCAAATCCTAAATTTAAGATCCAAATGTTTTTTTTTCCAAAAAATACAGATCCCCAAAGTTCTATCCTTAAATCACCTAAAACCTTTTGGTAATAACAAATGCTTGTACTATACTCTATTTCAGTTCTTCATAAAATTAGTTTAGTTCCAAGAAAATTTAACTGCTGTGGTCAATTTAGACCTTTCATCATTACTTTAAGTATCATTTTGTAAAATAATGAACAATTAAGAACTTCGCTACATTTTTATAACTTTTGGGTGAATTGAATACGGATTTACAGTGAAAAGAAGTTTACGTTTCCAATTTTTTACACTCCTATTCAAGTGAGATGCCTTGAATAAAAGTGGAGTTCTAGTAAGAAATCTTATGTTATTTGACAAGTAAAATATTTTCATCACATGTGCACGTAATATCTAAAAATGTATGAAACTCCTTATTATATTATTGATATACAAGCTACATTATATTACTTAGTAAATTAGGTGCCTTTTTTTTTTTTGATAGTTGGGTTGGGTGATAAGGGGAGAGGGATTGTAAGTATGAGAATTTGGATTCAAAACCTTCAACTTATTAAAAAAAAAAGAAGGTGTCATTTACGTTTCTTAACCAATATTGCGGGGTACTCGTTAGAAAAATTATTTTTATAAATAAAAGAAATAAAAAAATGAAAAATTATTTTAACTGGACCCACCAAAACCCATCAACGGCCGTACGTTGCATCACATGTCGCTAAGTCACCTGATTGGATCTCCCCAAGAAGAAATATCATCTGATTGGAAGGTGCAACATTGTATAATCCCATCCTATTTCACCTTAACACAGCTCTTACCAAAATAAGTGGGTCTCTTTGGTAACTAGGCCCTTGTGGGGTTGCCATACCACATCGGTTCTGGGAGGTTGGGTTTGGATTTATAAGTCCCCAGGAGGATCTCAAGAGTTGCCGGCTTTTGAGGTTTCTTTTGGAAGTTACTGGCTTTTGAAGTTTCTTCTGGAAGTTAGGTTTATAAAAGCCGAATTTCTAACTTCTGTTAGAAAAGGTTAAGAGTGGTAACTGGGCCCACTAATGCTTGTTACACATACAAGTGTCACATGTCCAGTTAATAGACAGCATGAGCGATACGGTTAAACTCAGATTCACTCAACTAATGAAAACAGAAATAAGAAAATCCACCCAAAAAGATTTGTAAGCACTAATTAGCTCCTAGTCAATCCTATCTATGTTGACTGTTTTTTAAGTTAAATGGATGTATATAGATTACATGGATAATCCATTTAAATTCATCAATATAATTGGATTTAAATGGTTATCCATTTAAAACCATTGAATTTATATGGATCATCCAAATCCATTTAAAGTTGGTTTATATGGATGGATTGGTGGATATGAATCCATTTTGCCACTTCTACTTGCCTGTTAGTACCTTTTCTGCTTGATTGTGATGATTAATATAGACAAGCTACACAAGCATAAAGCAATACCGTATGTAAAGATATCTTGAGTCTATGGAATGACAATTTTGATGAAACTAACTAAAATAAAAATTTCACGTAGCCAGCAGGATGAATTCAAAATAAGTGCATGCAACCAGAAAATCAAAGAAAGAATACAATGTGCATGTAAATATAACTAATCCTGATGTTGATAATGTTGCCAAATCAGAAGCCAGTGCTTCTCTTCATGGGCAAAGACTGAACACAAAAATGCAATCTTAACTTGAAAATAGGATATCCTATTTTTCATCTAAAAGGCTGGCGTCCTCATGGCTCGTTTGTTGTTCGCTTCCTTCTTAAATTACCCATCTTGCACGGTTCTGTCTATATGCACATCATTTACCAATTAGTAAGCACGACCAATTGCTCTTAATCATTTGAAAATACTGAGCCAAATAAGATGCTTCTTGCTCCAAAGGACTCCCTATATGTCATCTCTATAATAGCTGCATAGATTTTGCTTGGCAAAAAGGCGGACAAAATTTTATTTTTGGTGCCCTACATGGAAAGAAGATGGGAGGAAGTCCCAACAAAGGACCTGCACTTGTTTGAAGGAGGGCCTCTGCCTATTGGGACAAGAGGTCATGGTGAAAATATCAATTGAAGTTGTGAATTCTCTTTGCAGACGTCAGAGTATTTGACAGCAGCATTGCTATCGTCATAGGTCCAACTCCGCCGGGAACAGGAGTGATAGCAGATGCAATTTGCCTAGCCTCATCATAACAAACATCACCAACTAGCCGATAGCCCCGAGGGCTTTCAGAATCCTGTCACAAAGGCACAACCAAAATTACCTCGTTATTAAAGCACGCAAACAAATTCAACACTGCAGCTTAGAGGTTTTAAGCAAACAAAACATTCAAGGGGCACTTGGAGCAGAGGAAGGGGGAGAAGGGATTGAGGCAGTGGAAGCGAAGTGCCCAATGACAAATGAAGATACCCCACCTCAACTGGATTTATCCCAACATCAATAATAACTGCACCAGGCTTTATCCAGCTACCCTTCACCATATTTGCTTGTCCTACAGCTGAGATGATAATATCAGCTTCTCTAGTAAACTCCTCAGGATTCTTTGTTCTAGAATGGACAACACTCACAGTTGCATCTTCCCTCTACCATCCCAAAGTACCAAGGGAAAACCAAAAATTAAAACAATTCAATCTATTAACAGGGAAAAAAAAAACAGTGATACGCTAGCTCGGAAGATTTTAATTGAAAGATTTCCAGCCAGCAATAATCTTACTTGTAGCAATAGAGCAGCAGGCATCCCAACAATATTACTCCGGCCAATAACAACTGCTCTCTTCCCTTTGATAACAACACCATATCTATGCAACAATTCTATGCATCCTTTAGGCGTGCAAGGCACAAATAGTGGTTCCCTATCTCGCATGGCAAGACGTCCAATGTTTAGTGGGTGGAATCCGTCCACATCTTTTTCAATGCAAACAGCATTTAATACATTCTGCTCGTTGATGTGCTGTACAAGATCCATGAAGACAGGAGTTAAAAGTGACCTCAAACAAGAACTTATAAGTTAACATTAGTAACTTCCGAGTCTCTTACTATAGAATCTTAAGTTGTCCTAAACCATTTTTATCAAGCAGTCAATCAATTTACAATTTACAGATAATGAAGGAAGCAGAGAATAAGTTCAATTTGCATTGAGCAATGAGAGACAAATATAGAAACACAAGATAATCATAATGGTAAACATGCATAGCTTTCTAGTCCTCACTCATCAAACGGAATAATTTTAATGGTCCCAAAATGTTATATTGAAGAAATGAAAGTCCAGGGAAAATTATAAAAGACACAATAAAGTATTAGCTACATTGTAATTCACAAACATCCATTAAAGAATAGTTCACTTCAGAGCAATGCTTCATTTACAAAAGAAATTAGCTCTACTTCAACTTGACTCAAGATAGCAGAGGAAACCATTGAAAATAGTTACATTTTTTTTTTCCTTATCATTTCAAGCACAAACCATACCATTATACAGGCAAAAAAAAAAAGTAGATTCAGGCATATTTTGCAACCGAATTTGATCCAAAAAGGACAAGAAATAATGATATTCAAAACCATACAGAAGGTAAAGGTAGCTGAACAAGGATGCCATGAACCGCAGGGTCATTATTAAAACTTGAAATATGCTTAAGCACTTCTTCTTCTGTCGCGTCTTTAGGCAAACACGCTTCAAAAGATTTAATTCCTGCGTCCTCACAAGCTTTCTTCTTGTTGCGAACATAAGTTGCTGAATCCTTCCTGTCCCCAACTAGGATCACTGCCAGCCCTGGAACGACGCCTAGTGCCTCCTTCATCTTAGATACTCCTGCTGCTACTTCCTCTCTGATTTCTTTAGCAACCCTTTTTCCATCAATAACTTTAGCAGAAGGTTCAGTAGCCATAGCAGCTGATTAACAAAATTCAAGAAACATTAGGAAAAAATAAAGCAAAAACCCGATGAAATTCAATGAAAAGACAAGAAACCCACAATCACAAAATGTTGAAGACGTGATTTTTTTGACCTAATTGTCAAATTTTATCTCAAGCTGCATGCATAATCAAGCAAAGACATAAACTTTGATTTTCAAAAACAAAAACGAAGCTTTATGAGCAATTCATACGAAGTTGAATTGTACCAGCAATGAACGAAGGAGGGCTGATAGTTTGAGCGAAGACAGTTGTGGGATTTTTGCACGGACGCAGATGGACATGACGGAGGGGGTTGAAGCGGCGGTGGAAGTGAAAAGCTCTGCATTTGGAGGAGGTGGTGGCGGTGGTCAATGGGAGGAGTCGAGGAGAGGAGGAGGAGGAGGAGGAGGTTGAGCAGCCGGAGAATACGAGTTTTGAAGTGGTAGACGACGTCGTCGTCATGGAGGAGGGCGATGCCATGAATGGCCGAAGCGATTGGAGCTGCCTGAGTATCAGCCCTATGCTTGCTGATGCTTTAATCCCGCCTTTGTTGCTTTTAGGGTTTAACGCCTTTGTAGCAGTGTAGAAAGTACAAGTTTTTACCACAACCGAATGAAATTTTACAGAGACAATTGAGAAAGTTTCTCACCCAAAAGGAAAAACATCTGCTTCTTTTCTTTGCTTCTAATTCTTTCTCGCCCAAAAGAAGATGGGTAAATTATTTTAGTAAATTTGTAGATTTAGCTGGATGGTAGATCATATACTTCGAAAATTTAGATGCTTTGTATGCACCTATGTATATATAAAAGTAGCTATTTTAATCATAGTGTTTCTCACTTTTATATAAGCATGTTTAATTTAAGAGAATTAATGAATTATGGATTACTTGGGTTTTATCCATACTGAATTCTATTTGGATTATATTATGTGTTTAAAAATTATCTCTAATTTTAAAATAACTTTAAAAAATAACTAATCTTATATTAACGATGTTTGCTTTCTATCAAATTATTAAAATGATTATATTATATGTTTAAAATTTATCTTTAATTTTAAAATAACTTAAAAAAAACTAATCTTATCTTAATGATATTTGCTTTCTACCAAATTATTATATAGAAATATAGTAAAACCTTTTTAAATCACAATCATTGAAATCTTACAAATCCCATAAATTACTTCCTTTCATCACCATATCATTGATTCGTATTCAAATTGTTCATCATATCTTCTTAATTTTGAATTAACTTAGTGTAAAAAAGAGAATTAACTGTTACACCGATAAATTTATCAATATTATTGAAAAATGAATATTTATTGATGAAGAAAAATGGGTTAATGCATCTTTTTCTACTTAATTAAGTATGAATATATAATTCTAGGTTTATGGTCATTATAAAAATTTAAATTTTCAAAAAGAATATTTATAAAAAAAGAATATCTACCAAGTTTTAGATATGGGGTACATTATTTGATGTATACTATCATATTATAGTGAAAAGTATGTAAACAAATTTTTAAAAATTAATAAATAATTAAACATTTAAAATACATTAATTTTTTAAAATTAATATGAATGAATATGTAGAACCGTTGTTAATTTTTATATTTAAATTATTCATATTTGTATAAATTAACCATAAATAAAAAACAAGACCTTAAATTCTAGTATCCATTTGTTTGCTAATAAATATTATAAACCATTGCTTGTCAGAAAATATGTGTGTGTGTGTGTGTGTGTGTGTGTGTGTGTATAGGGCTAATTTTAGAAACCTCCCTTAAGGTTTGTAAAATTATACTAACCTCCTTTGAAGTTAAGGTTTTGATAACAAAATCAATCCAAATCAAAAAAAGTACCATTAAAAAAGTGTTTTGAGAAAAGAGATAGTACTTTTATTCTACAAATGCCCTTTTTATGCTCGTGTATAAGCTATATTGTAAAGGAATGAAATACATATATAACAAAAGTGAGGGAAGATAAGTGCAAATAGCAAAGAGTAAAAATAAGTAGTAATTGATTTTCTCTACAAAGTTGGACTTAGGGCTAGTGCATTGGATTACAACAGTTATTTTTTCCCGTCTTTATCATTTTGCATATAAAAGGCAACAAGAAGCATTAAGATGGATCTCACTTTCACCTAAAGCAGTAAAATTTGAGGTGGGAAAATAGTGATTTTGTGTGGATTTTGTAAGTTGAAGGTGAAGTATATATGTAGAAACTATAGCCCTGTTAAGCTACATGAGGAAATCATAAAATTCACTCATATCCTTTTACATCAAGAACAAATATTGCAAGTGTAATCGCAAGATAGTTGTGAAGATTTTTGAGAGAATAAAAAATTCAAACAAATTACTATTAGTGTATCAATTCAGACAAATTCAGCTGTGAAGATTTTTGGTGTATCAATTTGTGAAAGTGAAAAAAAATTTGGTGCATCAATTGGCACCATTTTGTAATTACAGGTTATTGTTCATCATTAAAAATTTTCTAGTAACTATTTTTGTTAATTAGTTAGTAACAGTTAATTAGTGCCCTAATTACTTAATTGCCAGATGTTAATTTCCAATAAGACATAATATCTTAGGATGTATGAGTAATTTTCTTCCAATAAGACAATATAAGGGAAGTTAGTATTACTTTGCAAAGCTCAGGGGAGACAAGTGAAATTGTCAAAAACCTCAAGAGAAATTTTTGAAATTATTCCATATCTATATAAGAGAATATAACTTATAAAGCTGTGCCAGAGATTAAAGTGTGTGTACAATTATCAATCTTCCATAAGATAAAATTTTATTTCTTGGGGAAGTGGAACATGTTCATAGTTAAAAACCCTTTTTCAATTAGTCACTATTCAACTCAAGTGTTCTTTTTTTGGTCGTTAACTCTGCTTCATCTATCATTAAACCAAATTCAACTCAAAAAAAAGGATCATACAATGACAAAATATTTTAGTCCATGCCTGTAAGTTTTTTTTTTTTTTTTTTTTGGGCTACATATTGCCCGTTGTAATTTGTGGTTAAATTGTCCCAAACGTCAAAATTCAAATTTCAAGGGACAGATATTGAATGAGCCATCTACGAACCCAGACGTGGTGGGTGGTGGGCTCTGGGCAGGGGGGAGTTTGGGAATAAGGAAACGGTGGGCTAAGGCTTGAGGAGCTACAGCCCATTTGTATCTCAGAATTCAGACCATATAATGTCCTTGGTTGGAGGCCACTTTACCGAGCTCGACTTGAAGAAATAGCTTTTGCATTGAACAGAGAGTTATATATGGTATTTGAAGAGTAGTAACAAAATCACTATTGTCAAATCACTTTCTTTCGTATAGTGTCAGGAGAAAATAAAGAAAGAAAAAAAATGGGACAAAATAAACAGGCAACCGGCTGATATAAAGTTGCATATTTAGGTGGCGTTTGGTTCGCACATCGGAATTGGATTCGGATTCGGAATCGGATATCTTGGATTTGGAATGAGGTCATTCATTCCAATACATTTGTTTGGTTCAAGTACCTGGAATGTGTATCATTACTATAGTTGATGTTTGGTTCGTCAACTCTTTCGGAATGGAATATAATAAATATATTATAAATCACATTGTAAATGATAGTTATTGGCTCTTTGTAAATGAGATATAAGAAATTTTTACTAATTAAATATATTAGTATAAATGTATTAGTAAATTTAGTCTAACTGATTAATAATTTCTATTAGTAAACATGTATAATTATTAGTATAATTGATAATATTAATTATATTACACAAATTAATATACATTATATAATATATATAACTAATATTATTATTATTATAAGTTTGTAACTAATTAAATTAAATATTATAGATATATAATTAAATATAAATATACAAATGTTATAATATAAATATACAATTATAATTATATAATATATACAAATATTAATTATACAAATATTTTATATAAATGTAATATATATTACATATTAAATATAGTTGTTATTATATATTATTATATTTAAAATAATAATAATAATAATAATTATATAATTTATTAATATTACATACATGTATATACATTTATAAATATACATATATATTATAAATATATTATTATATAATATTAATAAATTTATAATATATATTATATAAGTATAATTATATTTAACTAAATAATTATAATATATAATTATATAATATAATAATATCATTATTATAAGTTTGTAACTAATTAAATTAAATATTATATATAATTAATTATAATTATATGAAATTTATAATATAAATATATAATTATAATTATATAATATATAAATATTAATTGTACTAATATTTTATATAAATATAATGCATATTAATTAGATATAGTTATTATATATTATTATATTTAAAATAATAAATATATAATTTATTAATATTATATACATGTATTTATTTTAATTATATGCACATATAATATATATTTATAGATATACATATATATTATTATATAATATTAATAAATTTATAATATATATTATATAAATATAATTATATTTAACTAAATAATTATAATATATATTTATATAATGTACTAATATTATAATTATAATATATTATATATATGTATATATTATAATATATAATATATATAATATATATAAATATTAATTATATCATTGTATAATTATAATATGTAATTGGATTTGTTTCTTGGAATCAAACTTGGGAATCGGACAAAACCCACCAAAATACTTGGGAATGGAGAAACACCAAATTTTTAGAAATCATTCCAAGATTTCAATTCCCATTCCAGTGAACCAAACACCATTTATGGGGTTCATTCCATTCCTCGAATCTGATACCCTCTTACCAAACGCCCCCTGGATTTTGCACAGACATGGCCATTGCTGGACACATATTTTAGTGCTAAAACAGGTCACAGGTCATTAGTCCGGATCGATGGCGGGTGGCCAAAAATGGTTGGGTAAAAGGTTTTAAAATTTTGTTCATGCATTGCACCTGTCCCGCCCGCTTTTCAGCCAAAATTTTGGGTGGTATTAGCCCGGGCTATCAAGCAATTATTATTGTTTGGGTTAATTGCAAAATATATGCCATTGACCAATTACTAATTTGTAACCCAGTGGACTATTTTGCACATTACTCAATTATTTTTGGTACATTTTTCTTATTATCAAGCAATTATCTTACTAATTCATACTTTTTATCCAAGAATAAAATTTCTTACTTTTTATTTTAGAAAAAATTCCACACAAATCATTTAACGAAAATTTGACGAATGATAGGGAAACTCGTTAAGATATTTAAATAACACCTAACTTACTATGTTATTATATATACTTACTTATACTAGGGGTGGGCAAAATTATCCGCTAACCCGAAAACCCGTCATATCCTATCCGATCCGATTCGAAAATTAGAATATCCGATTTTTATTATTTGATCGGGTCAAAATAGGGTCGGGTATCCGCTAAGATGCGGGGCGGGTTAGGGTCACATAATTAAAAACCCGCGGATACCCGATCCGCCCCGCATATATATATTTTTTATTTTTATTTTTATACACACACTATAAAATAATAAGTTAGAACTAAATAAGTAATTTTATTGAACAAATTGCATTACAAATATGAGAGACTATAGTTTATTTACAATATTCATTTGTAAAGGCCATGATCTTATATTTTATAGAAAAAAGTTTAATTAATGTGGAACATATATATTAAAAATTGTGTTACTTATTTCAAACTTTTATTGATTTTGAATTCTTTTAATTTTTTTCCTTTATCTTATATTCTCTTTATATGCTTGTTTCTTGGTGGGAAACCTTTTTTTAGAAAAAAAAAATTATTAAATCTTAGATGAATGTGTAAAATATAAAATTAAATTGGTATAAATCATTTTTTTTAAAAAAAATAAATGATAAACGGGGCGGGGCGAGTACCCACTGATCCGACCCTATCTCAGCCGGTATCCGTTATAGGGTACCCGCTGATATGCGGGGCGGGTAAGGGTCAGAAAATGGCTGACCCGCAAGGTGCGGGTTGGGTCAGCCAAATGGTGAATGGGGCGGGTACCCGACCCGCGCCCACCCCTAACTTATACTGCTCACTTGCACTTAAATATTATCCAAGAATAAATATCGTTCATATAGTTAAATCACACATAACTTTCCATGTCGTTATATATACTCATTTGTAAATTGTAATGCTAACTTTCAATTAGATATTATCCAAGAATATATTTTCTTACTTTTTATTTTAGATAGATAAAATTTCATACAAATGATTTAATGAAGATTTGATGAAGGATAGGAGAGCTCGTTAAGATACTTAAATAACACCTAACTTACAATGTCCCTGCATATATTTAGTTGAATTGCTAGCTTGCATTTAGTTATTTTATCCAAGAACAAATTTTCTTGCTTTAATTTTAGTTACTATTTCATGCAAATGCTCACTTGCACTTAGATATTATCCAAGAATAATTTTCTTACTTTTTATTTTGACGAAATTTCAAGCAGATGATTTAATGAAGATTTCATGAAAGATTGGGGAATTCGTTAAGATATTTAAATAATACTCAACTTGTTATGTCGTTACATATACTCACTTGTAATGCTCATTGACACTTAGATATTATCTAAGAACAAATTTTTTTGTACTTTTTATTTTAGATAAATTTTTTTGTAAGTGATTTAATGTAGATTTGATCAAGGACAGGGCAACTTGTTAAGATATTTAAATTATACCTAACTTACTATGTTATTACATATACTCGTTTGTACTGCTCACTTGCAATTAGATATTAATTATCCAAGAACAATTTTTTTACTTGTTATTTTAGATAAAATTTCATGCAAATAATTTAATGAAGATTTGATAAAGGATAGAAGGACTCGTTAGGATATTTAAATAATACCTAACTTATTATGCCGTTACATATACTCACTTGTACTGCTCACTTGCATTTAGATATTATCCAAAAATAAATTTTCTTACTTTTTATTTTAGATAAAATTTCATGCAAATGATTTGATGAAAATTTGATGAAGGATAGGGGAACTCGTTAAGATATTTAAATGATACCTAATTTATTATGCTGTTACATATACTCACTTGTACTGCTCACTTACACTTAGATATTATCCAAAAATAAATCTTCTTACTTTTTTATTTTTGTTTTAGTTACCATTTCATGCAAATGATTTATCCTAGAATGCAATACCATATAGTAAAGTGATATCAAATATCATCTTGCAATATACGTCTGCTATTTTTTTCTAGTTCTTTCTATTTATATATATTTGTAAAATGCGAAGTTTACAGAAAGAAAATGACGGTTATTCTACTTTTAAGATTTTGAAACTACTTACGTTTGTACTGAACGATAATTACGGATTGAACCATTAGGTAAAACATGTCTTACGAAGGCCTTCCTAATTAAGGTTCCGTTTGATAAAACTGAATCTGAATTCTGAAGTCTGAATTCTGAAATCTGAATACTGAAACAATTAATTTGCTGAATTTTAAGCACTAAAAAAAATATATGAATGTCTGAATTTTAATGCTAAATCTATTTATACTGTTTGATAAATATTTATAACTGAATGTTTAATAAGTTTAATTTGACAATTTTGCCCTTATATCCTTTGATTCAAAAAAGAAATAGAATTTATGATTTAATTAGTTTAAAATTGTTAGGTATGAAAATAGCAATATTTATTTTTAAATCAAATTAATATAAAAGATGAAATATATATTATATGAGGAGTATGGATAAGATGTAAAAGTCATTAAAAAGGGAGAAAAGAGAAACTAAAAATCGTTAAATAGAGAATATTATGTTGTTTAATTAGATACGAATTTTGAACATAATTAACAAACAAGGGTAGATTTGGTAAATAAGATAAGGTAGTTGAAGTAATTCTATTGATTCTTATCAGAATTAAGCATTCAGTTATGATTCTTGTGCTGAAAAAAATACACACAGGTTCAGCACTGCTTAACAAGTTCAGCAAATAGATTTTCATTTATCAAACACTCAAAACATCTGAATGTCTGAAAAAATTCAGATTCAGCACTTTTTTATGTTATCAAACAGACCCTAAGTTTCAAGTTTGCCGATCATGGATCAAGCTAAAACAACTTTAAAGTTTAAATTGACCATTGTCTTGTGAATCCAACAGCTCAGTGATCATTACATTTATCTTTCAAAGATCCTATTCTGCAGTCACTTTTTTTTTAATTTAAAATTATTGTAACATTAAGCTATTGAGAATTCAGAAGAACTAAGCTATCTTCTCGAAAATGTTCAGAGAAATTTTGTATAGGAAATGCAAACAACGGGTGGAAACCCCTTGCATGCGCTCACTGGTGCCTTGTTGGTTTTGCAGTCACATTTCATAACTCCTAGATATTTATCCCAATTCCTAGGAGTTTAGGACTAAATGCCCACTTTTCGAACATCTAATGCATGTCTTGTCTTGGTGGGTTATATTCTTTATTTACAAAATTTATTTCAGTGTGGCCCCAACTTTCTTTCAAGCAACTTGTACCAATTCCTTCTTACCACCGGGCTTCTCCCATCGCGTGTCTGCTAAATCGCGTTTTAAATAATCTATTTCAAGTTTTGTCTTTGTCCCATCTTTGTTTAACCGTCACGTATACTGTGCTGATGGACTATCATTCAATAGAATTGAAAGATTTATTAATTGTTAAACTTATTCACAATAGAATCCTGAGAGTTATTAATCAATAACAAAGGTGGGACACGCGATTTCAAGCGCTAAAACCATCCTCAATTTTAGTAATTTCTTACATGTCGTTTTGTAATTGGTTACTACTACCTTTACCACAAAAATGTTAGAAACAGCTCCACCATTTTGTAGAATTCACCTATTGTGAGTAGAACTTTTCATTTTTTGAAGTTAAAACTTTGACATGTTGTTGACAGCACAAAATTTTGTCTTGCCTATAGGGGAACGAAACGAGGCATGGATCTAACAACCGTTCATAGCTCAGTAGTTGTTCAAGAATCAAAATTTGCCAATAAGACAAAATTTCAAAATATTTAGACCCTGTTTAATAACTCAATACAACATTTAAATTTAATGGATTAAAATCTTAATATATTCAGACGTGTTTAATAATAAAAAAATTGAACATTTGAATTAATTAAGTGGCATTGAATTTTCTAGACAAAACTTACCTATAAAATAAGTGATGAACTATCCATATATCACTTAATGTGATATACACTCAAATGTATCAGATTTAATATTTAATAATTTAATGGATTCATAGTTCAAATTTCAATTTTCAGTTTTAAGACTTTAGTTTTATCAAACGCATCATTAGTTCACATAAGACTATACAAACCCTATATGAAGCGTAAACTCTTTCATCATTTATGGAATTCAATCAAAGAAATTAGGAGATAAACTCTTTCAGGTTCTAAATTATGGTACAATTTTCAGATCTTCCAGTGAGAATATAATTTTTTATTATGTTTCTTTTTTTCTTTAGAGTTTTTTTTTATCAATTTCCAAGATTTTGTTAAACATTAACATTTTGTTCACGTTTTGTTTTCATAAACAAATTGCATTCATATTATTCATTCTCTACAAATCGCTGAGTTTGCATTCTGGTTTGGAATACTGTTAGTTTTCAGTTGAGTTGAAACATCGCAATTCGACTCTTATATGTTAGGAGTCATCAGTTTGAATAGTATGTACGTGGTGCTGAATCTTGTGGCAGAAGTAAGCAAGCACAATACATTGTTTTATTTTAATAGCCTAAGCAAGTAAATAAACAAGTATATAAAACAATAAACTTTGCTACAAACTCAAATCAGTACAAGCAACAACCACCAAAGTCAATTACACAAATCAATCAATTTATTAGCAAGGCAAACAATTATAGAACAAACCACACCATTCAAACAACTCAAATGCAACACAAACCACAATACAAAAGAAGCAATTACAATAGTTTTTTGATTGACCTTATTCCAAATACTCCCTGCAAAGCTTCTTTGACAGTTGCTCCAAACCTATTCCAATAAACGAGAGCATTTAAATTATGCACACCAAATACAATCCTAATTAAACATTTGACATAGCAGTAATTTGAATCTAATATGAACTGGATTTTACTTTATTACAAATGTCAACCAAATTTGGAATGAAGATAAAGCAAATCAGATTATCCAAAAAAAAGAGAGAGAGAGAGAGCCCATCTCAAATTGAACCACCAAGAATAACTGCATTGGGGAATCATTCTCAAATTGAGATGACAATGGCAATTCTGATAACCATTAAGGGGAATGCAAAAAGAAAATGAAAGAATTTGAAACATATGACATTCAGAGGGGTGAAGGTGAGAGATGCTCAAACATAAAGTTGTTTCTTACCCACGTTCTCCTCACTTTAAATGAGGTAAAAAAAATGCCAATAACTAATCTGTAGCTTGGTCTTGGTGGTGTTGGTGGTGTTTTATTGTCTCCTCACTTTAATTGTGCGGTAAGGTTTGGTTTAGGTTAGTGTGTTTTATGTTAACCAACGGTAATAACTAACACTGAACTAATACTAAGGATGGCAATGGGGCGGGGTTGCCTACAAATTCCCGCCGCCCCCACCCCACCCCGCTTCCCCCGCAGGTGCCCCCGTGGGACTAATAAAAATTTATTATATAAATTTATTATAGTTAAAATTTATCAAATAATCAAGTACTAAAATATCAACATCACCAAGTTATTATTCATTGTAATTTCACAATTGAAACTTATAAAAATAATCAAACAAAAGTTATTTGAATACAATCCAATATGATAAAATAAATACATCTAAAGTAGTCAAGTTTTTACTTTTGGCACAAATACAATCACTAATTCATTATTGTACTTGTGCTTTTTTTTTTTTATAGAAAAAAGTGTTATTGTATTGAGTGTAATTAGGAATTTAGTATAAATGTATTAGTAAATTTAGTATAACTAATTAATAATTTCTATTAGTAGATATATATAATTATTAGTATAATTGATAATATCAATTATATTACCTATACTAATATACATTATATAATACATATAACTAATAAAATCATTATCATAAGTTTGTAACTAATTAAATTAAATATTGTATATTATTATATACATATATATGTATATATTTTAAACGGGTGGCGGGGCGGCGGAAATGCCCCTTGCCCTGACCCTCGCCCCATTAGTCCTCCGCGGGACGGGTGCCCATGACTACCCGTCCTCATTGCCATCCTTAACTAATACCACTAATGAATGTGTTCTTACTAATACCACTAATGAATGTCTCATGAAGGACATTCAAGTAATTTCACCGACATATAAGCCAGTGGAAGCTGTACCCATTACACAAAAGAGAACCAAATGATCTCATGAAGGACATTCAAGTAATTTCACCGACATATAAGCTAGTGGAAGCTGTACCCATTACACAAAAGAGGACCAAATGATCTCATGTTCCCAATAAAAAATCCAAATTTCTAGCCAACGCACCACTTCATATGAAAAAAATACAAGGCCACTTTCGTAAATACATCAAAATTCATGCTACATTAAGTAATACCCAATAATAAAATTTCACTCCAAATAATCCTACATTTCTAAAATACCCCCATCCACGCAATTGAAATTCAAAATCACCTTTGACTAAAAAATACATATATAAATATATATATATACACACGCTCGCCCACAAGAGAAAAAATGGCCCAAATGCGAATTCGACCTAAGGTAAATAAGTCTTTTTAACAGATGGCATACGGATAATAACAGGCGGGAAACAATTGAACCAATGGAAGGAAAACCTACCTTGGCACGCAAGTTTAGGGTTACATATACAAATACTACTTAGAAGTGAAAGGAGCGTGGCGCTGGTAATCAATTAGTGTTTCAGCATCCAACAGATGAGATCTATGTCTAAGGCGAAGTCCTCCTACATGCGATACTTGGTCGGAAGATGGCCGGCCGGGTGTTCGAGAGCCGGTTCCCTTCTTCGTCGGCATTCCAACTACAATAGTTTCTACCACTGTTTGGGAATTAGCAGTGGTGGTACTGTGTGTACAAGTAACGAATCACCTGCTACTATCTTCTTCGGTAGTGGTGGTGGTGGTGGTCTTGTTGATCAATTGTTACAAAAAACAAAAGTTTCTCCTTGGCTTCTAATCCCTCCTCCTGATGCTGCCGCCTCCGCCGGAAATATCGTCGGCAACAAGCAGAGAAGTTGTTTCTATGACTATTACTACAGCCTGGAAGAGAACAGAGTGAAAAGCATCAAGGCTGCCAAAAGTAGTTGTAGTGGCATGCAGAATTCAGAAGATGATGCTCTGTGCATTGGGTCATCTCACGGGTGGATAGCTTTCGTGAACCAGCTCAATGATTCTGTTTTCCTTTTCAATCCCATAACACAGCGTAGAATCGAGCTTCCCTCCATCCGCACACTACCAGTTCATGATCTAATTTTCTGCACACTACCACTTCATGATACAAGTTTTTGCAAAACTATTGGGGCTATTGTTGCCTTGTCATCGCCAGAAGCGGCTGCAGAGGACTGCAGATTCATGATCTCCTACTACTCCATGGAAGCAGGAGGATATAAGCTGGCCTTTTGCTGTCCCTCTCGCGGTGAAAAAAGCTGGACTTGCCTCCAAAGTCTTCTAGTAGACTATGACTGCATAGTTTATTCCAGAAGGTACCGAATGTTTGTCACGGTCGATACAGATTTCAAGATGGAGTGTTGGGATCTTTCTAATCCTCTGTCCCCGAAAAGGACTCACATTAAGAACCTGAAAGTGGATGTACATGTGGAGGTATATCCTTGCTATGATTCCTTAACAACTGAAGCTGAGAAAGAGGAATTCGCCCAAAAATTCGTGTCCCGCGATAGGATTTTCTTGGTCCCATATGCTGATCATGATTCCTCCTTCTCCTCGTCGTCGGGCCAGTTCTTTTGGGTAACGAAGTACACTGCGTACAACGTCAACCAGGAGGACAGTTCTTTTGTTGATCTACTAGATGAGCCTTATGGGACTCTTCCATGCAAGACTTGGACTTTTGACGTTCATAAATTTGATCTCACTGATAAAGTGTTGAGGTACATGGACAACTCTTTGGAGGATCACGCCATTTTTATTGGCATGAATGATAGTTTCTCGCTCTCTGCAAAGGATTTCCCTGAAGTGAGGCCCAATTCCATTTACTTCACTGATGATTACTATCTCTCACCTGAAAATAAGTCTTGGGGAGGTCACGATGTTGGGATCTATAACTACAAAGACAAGACCTTCGAGGACTGCTATTTCCCGTGTGATTACAAAAACATTAGGAGGATCGAACCCTATCCAATTTGGTTTATTCCTAATCCACTCTAGGCTGCCCCTTCCTCTCCCGCCAATGTCTTCAGTAGGTTTCTTTTGCTATATGGTACTTGCGTGTCTTGTCCGTTAAATGCTCAGAAATTTCTTATGTGTGCTAGGTGTAACTGTGAAATTGTTGCCTCCGATAATGGTGGTTTACCTTTTTCAGTTAACAAAACTTCTTATGGAGTCACGTACCTTCTGGTTTTGGTTTTTAACATGGCAGTCAGTAATGTATGTCGTTAAGCATATGCCTTGAACTTTGCTTAATGCTACTTACTTATGGTTTGTACATTGCAGTCATTTAATCGCGGCTGTTTGACAACTCTATACATACATATCAATTAGAAGGAGGAACAGAGATTGAAAATTTTGAAAAGTGATGAAGAAACAAAGATATCAACATGAGAAGGATGTAGATTTTGAAAATATAAGAAGAACAAAGATTGAAAATATTGAAAGGTGATGAAAAAACAAAGATATCAAGATAAGAAGGATGTAGATCAAGATCTTTTCAGATAAAGACCATGCTTGTGTCTTCGTTTTTGTCAAGAGACTAAATATAGCCTTGTTAGCATTAATAATTAGAAGGAATTTTTTTTTTATATCAAGAATCGATGATAGAAGTGTTGGAAAAACTTTTTTTAACTTCTACAAAGTTCTGCATTTGGATGATTTTTATTGGATTTGATTTTGTTAATATGTAATCACAGGTTGGTGGTGGTTGAGATTCTTTTAAGTATAATGTAATACTTTAGTTTTATTTTTCCTGAATAATCAGAAGAATCCAAAGAATGAAATTTCTTTCTTGCTCGTATCTTTTTTTTTCATTTTCTTTTTCTATTTTGGGAGAACAATGGCGATTAGATAAGGGTGTTTATCGCCCGTAATCAATTATTTAGTAAAAAAAATAAAGTCAATTTTTTTTTCATCAAGGTCACATCTAATTAAGAATTGGCACTCAATCAATTCCTTCACCGTACATCTGAAGAAGTAATCCAAAAAAAAAAAAATAACCAACATAAAAAAATCACAATTTATAGATAATGAAGGAAACCGAAAGGTAAGAATTAGAAGTGGCAAAATGGATTCATATCCACCAATCCATCCATATAAAAAAACTTGAAATGGATTTGGATGATCCATATAAATTCAATGGTTTTAAATGGATTATCCATATAATCCATATACATCCATTTAATTTAAAAAACAGTCAACATAGATAGGATTGACTAGGAGCTAATTAGTGCTTACAAATCTTTTTGGATGGATTTTCTTATTTCTGTTTTCATTAGTTGAGTGAATCAGAGCTTAACCGTATCGCTCATGCTGTCTATTAACTGGACACGTGACACTTGTACGTGTAACAAGCATTAGTGGGCCCAGTTACCACTCTTAACCTTTTCTAACAGAAGTTAGAAATTCGGTTTTTATAAATTTAACTTCCAGAAGAAACCTCGAAAGCCGGCAACTCTTGAGGTCCTCTTGGGGACATATAAACCCAAACATAACCCCCCCGGAACCGATGTGGGATGGTAACCCCACAAGGGCCCAGTTACCAAAGAGACCCATTATTTGGGTAAGAGCTGTGTTAAGGTGAAATAGGATGGGATAATACAATGTTGCACCTTCCAATCAGATGATATTTTTTCTTGGGGAGATCCAATCAGGTGACTTAGCGACATGTGATGCAACGTACGGCCGTTGATGGGTTTTGGTGGGTCCAGTTAAAATAGTTTTTTATTTCTTTTATTTCTTTTATTTATAAAAGGAATTTTTCTAACGAGTACCCCGCAATATTGGTTAAGAAACGTAAATGACACCTTCTTCTTTTTTTTTTAATAAGTTGAAGGTTTTGAATTCAAATTCTCATACTTACAATCCCTCTCCCCTTATCACCCAACCCAACTATCCAAAAAAAAAGGACACCTAATTTACTAAGTAATATAATGTAGCTTGTATATCAATAGTATAATAAGGAGTTTCATGCATTTTTAAGTACTATGTGCACATATGATGAAAATATTTTACTTGTTAAATAACATAAGATTTCTTATTAGAACTCCACTTTTATACAATGTTGCACCTTCCAATCAGATGATATTTCTTCTTGGGGAGATCCAATCAGGTGACTTAGCGACATGTGATGCAACGTATGGCCGTTGATGGGTTTTGGTGGGTCCAGTTAAAATATTTTTTTATTTCTTTTATTTCTTTTATTTATAAAAGGAATTTTTCTAACGAGTACCCCGCGATATTGGTTAAGAAACGTAAATGACACCTTCTTCTTCTTTTTTAATAAGTTGAAGGTTTTGAATTCAAATTCTCATACTTACAATCCCTCTCCCCTTATGACCCAACCCAACTATCCAAAAAAAAAGGAAATCTAATTTACTAAGTAATATAATGTAGCTTGTATATCAATAGTATAATAAGGAGTTTCATGCATTTTTAAGTACTATGTGCACATATGATGAAAATATTTTACTTGTTAAATAACATAAGATTTCTTATTAGAACTCCACTTTTATACAATGTTGCACCTTCCAATCAGATGATATTTCTTCTTGGGGAGATCCAATCAGGTGACTTAGCGACATGTGATGCAACGTACGGCCGTTGATGGGTTTTGGTGGGTCCAGTTAAAATAGTTTTTTATTTCTTTTATTTCTTTTATTTATAAAAAGAATTTTTCTAACGAGTACCCCGCAATATTGGTTAAGAAACGTAAATGACACCTTCTTCTTTTTTTTTAATAAGTTGAAGGTTTTGAATTCAAATTCTCATACTTACAATCCCTCTCCCCTTATCACCCAACCCAACTATCCAAAAAAAAAGGACACCTAATTTACTAAGTAATATAATGTAGCTTGTATATCAATAGTATAATAAGGAGTTTCATGCATTTTTAAGTACTATGTGCACATATGATGAAAATATTTTACTTGTTAAATAACATAAGATTTCTTATTAGAACTCCACTTTTTTACAATGTTGCACCTTCCAATCAGATGATATTTCTTCTTGGGGAGATCCAATCAGGTGACTTAGCGACATGTGATGCAACGTACGGCCGTTGATGGGTTTTGGTGGGTCCAGTTAAAATATTTTTTTATTTTTTTTATTTCTTTTATTTATAAAAGGAATTTTTCTAACGAGTACCCCGCGATATTGGTTAAGAAACGTAAATGACACCTTCTTCTTCTTTTTTAATAAGTTGAAGGTTTTGAATTCAAATTCTCATACTTACAATCCCTCTCCCCTTATGACCCAACCCAACTATCCAAAAAAAAAGGAACCTAATTTACTAAGTAATATAATGTAGCTTGTATATCAATAGTATAATAAGGAGTTTCATGCATTTTTAAGTACTATGTGCACATATGATGAAAATATTTTACTTGTTAAATAACATAAGATTTCTTATTAGAACTCCACTTTTATACAATGTTGCACCTTCCAATCAGATGATATTTCTTCTTGGGGAGATCCAATCAGGTGACTTAGCGACATGTGATGCAACGTACGGCCGTTGATGGTTTGGTGGGTCCAGTAAATATTTTTTTATTTTTTTTATTTCTTTTATTTATAAAGAATTTTTTCTAACCGAGTACCGCGATATTGGTTAAGAAACGTAATGACACCTTCTTCTTCTTTTTTAATAAGTTGAAAGGTTTTGATTCAAATCCTCATACTTGCAATCCCTCTCCCCTTATTACCTAACCCAACTATCCAAAAAAAAAGACACCTAATTTACTAAGTAATATAAGGTAGCTTGTATATCAATGGTATAATAAGGAGTTTCATATATTTTTAGGTACTACGTGCATATGTGATGAAAATATTTTACTTGTCAAATAACATAAGATTTCTTATTAGAAACTCCACTTTTACATAGCAATTTTGCACCTTCCAACAGATGTATTTCTTCTTGGGGAGATCCAATCAGGTGACTTAGCGGACATGTGATGCACGTACGGCCCGTTGATGGTTTTTGGTGGTCCAGTTAAAAATAGTTTTTTTATTCTTTTATTCTTTTATTTTAAAAAGAATTTTTCTAACGAGTACCCCGCAATATTGGTTTAGAAACGTAAATGACACTTTCTTCTTTTTTTTAAATAAGTTGAAGGTTTTGAATTCAAATTCTCATACTTACAATCCCTCTCCCCTTATCACCCAACCCAACTATCCAAAAAAAAAGGACACCTAATTTACTAAGTAATATAATGTAGCTTGTATATCAATAGTATAATAAGGAGTTTCATGCATTTTTAAGTACTATGTGCACTTATGATGAAAATATTTTACTTGTTAAATAACATAAGATTTCTTATTAGAACTCCACTTTTATACAATGTTGCATCTTCCAATCAGATGATATTTCTTCTTGGGGAGATCCAATCAGGTGACTTAGCGACATGTGATGCAACGTACGGCCGTTGATGGGTTTTGGTGGGTCCAGTTAAAATATTTTTTTATTTTTTTTATTTCTTTTATTTATAAAAGGAATTTTTTCTAACGTGTACCCCGCGATATTGGTTAAAAACGTAAATGACACCTTCTTCTTTTTTTTAATAAGTGAAGGTTTTGAATTCAGATTCTCATACTTACAATCCCTCTCCCCTTATCACGCCAACCCAACTATCCAAAAAAAAAGGAACCTAATTTACTAAGTAATATAATGTAGCTTGTATATCAATAGTATAATAAGGAGTTTCATGCATTTTTAAGTACTATGTGCACATATGATGAAAATATTTTACTTGTTAAATAACATAAGATTTCTTATTAGAACTCCACTTTTATACAATGTTGCACCTTCCAATCAGATGATATTTCTTCTTGGGGAGATCCAATCAGGTGACTTAGCGACATGTGATGCAACGTACGGCCGTTGATGGGTTTTGGTGGGTCCAGTTAAAATAGTTTTTTATTTCTTTTATTTCTTTTATTTATAAAAAGAATTTTTCTAACGAGTACCCCGCAATATTGGTTTAGAAACGTAAATGACACTTTCTTCTTTTTTTTAAATAAGTTGAAGGTTTTGAATTCAAATTCTCATACTTACAATCCCTCTCCCCTTATCACCCAACCCAACTATCCAAAAAAAAAGGACACCTAATTTACTAAGTAATATAATGTAGCTTGTATATCAATAGTATAATAAGGAGTTTCATGCATTTTTAAGTACTATGTGCACTTATGATGAAAATATTT